>NC_067472.1:44000971-44110971 GCF_947179515.1 Apodemus sylvaticus | reverse complement strand
TGGTGATGCTTGTGTCTATGACTCCTGATCTCTTTTTTTCTATCTCCAGGGTTGTCTCCCTTTGGGATTTCTTTATTGTTTTTATTTCCATTTTTAGATCCTGGATGGTTTTCTTCAATTCTGTCACTTGTTTGGTTGTGTTTTCCTGTAATTCTTTAAGAGATTTTGTGTTTCCTCTTCAAGGGCTTTCACCTGTTTACCTATGTTCTCCTGTATTTCTTTAATGGAGTTATTTATGTTTTTCTTGAAGTTCTCTATCATCTTCAAGAGATGTGACTTTAAACCAGAGTCTTCCTTTTCTGGTATGTTGGGGTATCCAGGGCTCACTGTGGTGGGAGATCTGGGTTCTGATGATGCCAAGTAGCCTTATTTTCTGTTGCTTATATTCTTGCCCTTGCCTCTTGCCATCTGGATATCTCTGGTATTATCTGGTGTTGCTGTCTCTGACTATGGCTCATCCCTCCTGCAAGACTGTAGGTCAGTACTCCTGGGAGACCAGTTCTCTCCGGGATGAATTATGGTATGCAGAGCTGTGGCACAGGGTGCAGATGGAAACCTGAAGAAACCTATCCCTGGCTCTTCCTTGGTTCCTGTGCCCTAATGACACTGGGCAGGTCCCTCTTGGGCCAGGAATTTGAGTAGAAGTGGTGGTCTTACCTGTGTTCCTGGGAGTACCAGCACTCCTGGGAGACCAGTTCTCTCCTGGTGGTATTTGGGTATAGAGTACTATGGTCCAGGATCAACTCTGGACACAGAGGGAAACCCTTGATGTAGTTTTGTATGATTAAAATACACAAACTAATAAAAAGATAGTACTACCTGTGTTTTAAAGAAATGACCTTCTGTCAAGTTCTTTTAATTTCAGAATAGTTGTACATATGTATATATATACACATACATACATTACAACTTTTCTAAAATGTTTATGAAAATTGTTCCCATCTGTGTTGGTTTGAGATTTCCATAGAGTCCCTGAGACCAGTATTCATATGTAACAGGCTTATTTGGGAACTAAATTAGAGCACAATTAAGCAAGGAAGGAGGGGGAAGCAGCTTGTAGAAGGCATGGCATCTAGGCAGCTAACCCAAGACATGAAGAGTCATATCTCAGAGTGTGAAGCCTGTAGCAAAAGGCTTCTGAGTTCTCCAGGGTAAAAATAGAAAACTCACTTAGGATGATGTTCTCCAGCTCTATACATTTGTCTAAGAATTTCAAGAATTCATTGTTTCTAATGGCTGAATAGTACTCCATTGTGTGTATATACCACATTTTTTGTATCCATTCCTCCATTGAGGGACATCTGGGTCCTTTCCAGCTTCTGGCTACTATAAATAGGGCTTCTATGAACATAGTGGAACATGTATCCTTATTACATGCTGTGGAATTCTCTGGGTATATGCCCAGGAGTGGTATGAGGTAACCCGGTCCCAAAAGAACATTCATGGTATGCACTCACTGATAAGCAGATATTAGTCTAGAAGCTTGGAATACCCAAGACACAATCAACATATCAAATGTCCAAGAAGAAGGAAGGAGTGGCCCCTGGTTCTGGAAAGGCTCAGTGCAGCAGTGTATGGTAATACCAGAACGAGGAAGTGGGAAGGGTGGATGGGGGAAACAGGGGAAGGGAAGAGGGCTTATGGGACTTTCAGGGAGGGGGGATTCCAGGAAAGGGGAACTCACTTGAAATGTAAATAAAGAATATATTGAATAAAAAAAAAGAAATAGAAAACTACAACATGTATAGTTTTCTGATCTCCAGTTGACAACACTGACAACGATTCTAAGTACCTGGCTCCAACACACAAGTGGGATAACAAACACAAAAAGCACGCAGGTACAGCCATAGCCCAGGTGGTTGAAGCTCCTATCTGTCCAAGTTGAACAGTTGGCCATTTGCGATTGGCTGAGACTCAGCTATTTATTATAAACAAACAAGCAAACAAAATTATGATCTTTTTGCACATCAATTAGGGTTTCAATTCAGTACACATGGAAATCATTAAGCTAAACTTAAAAGGGTACAATTTAACCAAGGAACAAAAGAGCTGGATAATAGAAACACTTGCTCCAATCAATCAATAGTTAAATGTTCCTCTTTCTAGATATTACCAGTCTTCTTTTAGACTGGAAATCAGAATTTAATTGAGTAGAGTGTATTCAGGAAAGCAAGTTGGAAAGAAAGAAAGAAAGAAAGAAAGAAAGAAAGAAAGAAAGAAAGAAAGAAAGAAAGAAAGAAAGAAAGAAAGAAAGAAAGAAAGGAAGGAAGGAAGGAAGGAAGGAAGGAAGGAAGGAAGGAAGGAAGGAATAAGAGAGATGGGAAATGAGAGAGAGAGAGAGAGAGAGAGAGAGAGAGAGAGAGAGAGAGAGAGAGAGAGAGAGATTGCCCTAAATGATAATGGGTGTATTCGTCCAGATTCTCTAGAATCACAGAACGTATGGGCAGTCTCTATATAGTTAGGGGATTTGTCGATGACTTACAGCCTATAGTTCAACTCCCCAACAATAGTCAGCAGCAGCTGTGGATGGAAGTTCAAGGATCTAGCAGTTGCTCAGTCCCATGAGGCAAGCAGGCAAGGAAAAGTGAATGAAGACTCTTCCAATGTCATTATATAGGTCTCCAGCAGAGGGTGTGGCCCAGATTAAAGGAGTGTGCCACCACACCTTTAATCCCAGATGATCTTGAACTCAGATAACTCCTTGTCTTAATGTTCTGGAATTCATAGCCACTATGCTTCAAGATCTCCATGCCAAGATCCAGGTCAGAAACTTTTATCTCTGAGCCTTCAGATTAGGATCATAGGTGAGCCTTCCAATTCTTGATTGTAGTTCATTCCAGATATAGTCAAGCTGACAACCAGGAATAGCCACTACAATCCACCCATTGTCAACTTATACAAATAATATCTCATGTCCACATGAAACAATAACAAGGTCATGAATATGCCTAACATGATAGAACTATTCCTCATACAATCACAAATGCATTTATAAATTTACAGTGGGGCAATGTCCCTTGGGAACATTCTTTTAGTGTCTCAATACCAATTGATGTTAAAGGAACTGGAAGAAAGACAAATGTATCCTTGACAAAATAAGATAGACATATTCATATTACTTATAATCCTAATTTCTACAACTGGTTACGTGGCCTTAGCTGGTATTTATAACTACCTTCCTCTGATATAAATACCTTCTGTATTTCCTTCACCTTCAGGCAAGCACCTCAGCAGGTCTTGGCTCTTTTCCTGGAGTATTGACCCATACCTTCATTCCTGAAGGTCATCCTTTTTCATCCTGCTTGGATTAGGCTGTTGTAGTTTCCCATTGACTTTAATCTCAGGACATGGTAGTATGCCCTAGGGGATCTCCCAGACTCCAGACATAATCCTGCTTACCTCCATTGTGGAGAGGCAATCCAATTTCCCCATGGTAATCTGGATCTATCACCCCTCCTAACACTGTTATTCCTTTCATAGCCTGTTGGTTTAAGGGCCTTAGAAGTCCTAAATGGCCAGGGGGGAATCTGAGCTTCCAGTTCAATGGAAGATTTGTTGTAGCTCCTGGTAGGAGCATTCCTCACTCTGAAACCAAAACTTCTAGGCCAGCAGAACCTAAAGTTGTGGCAACAGGAAGCAAAAATTTTCCTAGAGGGTCACTAGGAGTCATAGTGAGTGGAACTATTCCCTTTTCCACCCCTTGATTCCTGGACCCATGGATCCTGGTTATGGGAGAAACTGTACCATATACTGAGCACTGATTCAAAGCATATACTGCCTTCTGAAGAACTCTGCCCCAGGCCTCCATGCTGTTGCCACCTAATTGGCACTGTAACTGTGTCTTCAAAAGCCATTCCATCTTTCTATCAGAACAGCTGCTTCAGAATGATGGTGAACATGGTAAGACCAGTGAATTCCATGGTCGTGGGCCCACTGTCAAACTTCTCTGGCTGTGAAGTGAGTTCTTTGGTCAGAAGCAATACTGTGTGGAATACCATGACGATAGATAAGGCATTCTGTGAGTCCATGGATGGTGGTTTTTGCAGAGGCATTTTGTACAGGAAAGGCAAATCCATAACCAGAATAAGTATCTACTCCAGTAAGAACAAAACGTTGTCCTTTCCATGGGGGAAGTGATCCAATATAGTTAACCTGCCACCAGGTTGCTAGCTGGTCACCTCAAGGAATGGTGCCATATCTGGGGCTCAGTGTTGGTTTCTGCTGTTGGCATATCTGGCATTCAGCAGCAGTTGTAGCTAGGTCAGCCTTGGTGAGTGGAAGTCCATGTTGCTGAGCCCAAGTATAACCTCTGTCTCGGCCACCATGACCACTTTGTTCATGTGCCCACTGGGCAATAACTGGGATGGCTAGGGAAAGAGGCTGACTGTCCACAGAATGGGTTATCTTATCCACTTGATTATTGAACTCCTCCTCAGCTGAAGTCACCTTTTGGTGAGCATTTACATGGGACACAAGTATCTTCACATCATTTGCCCATTTGGAGAGATCTATCCACATACTTCTTCCCCAGATATCTTTCTCACCAATTTTCCAATTGTGATCTTTTCACATCCTTGACCATCTAGCCAATCCATTGACTACAGCCCATGAGGCAGTGAACAATCATACATCTGGCCATTTCTTCTTCCAAACAAACTATAATATCATGTGTACTGCCTGAAGTTCTACCCACTGTGAAGATTTTTCCTTCACCTGTATCTTTCAGGGTTTTCCCAAAAAGGGGTTATAATGCTGCAGCTGTCCACTTCTGGGTGGTGACTACCTAATGTGCAGAGCCATCAGTAAACCAGGTCCTAGTCTTCTCTTCTTCAGTCAGCCTGTCATAGGGAACACCCCATGAGGCTATAGGCGCATACTTGGCAGCAGATGGCATTGTAACAGGAGTAGAAACCATAGGTATCTGAGCAACTTCATGTAACTTGCTTGTGCCTTTAGGACCTGCTCTGGCCCAATCACATATATACCACTTCCATTTGATAATAGACTGCTGTTGTGCACATCCTACTTTATGATTTGAAGGGTCTGATAACTCCCTGCTCATAATGGGCATTTCAGGTTGCATAGTAACTTGGTGTCCTATTGTCAAACCTTCAGTTCCACTAAGGCCCAATAGCAGGCCAAGAGCTGTTTTTCAAAAGGAGAGTAGTTGTCAACAGATGATGGTAGAGCTTTTCTCCAAAATACCAAAGGTCTCATCTGTGAGTCACCTGCAGGGGCCTGCCAGAGGCTCCAAACAGCATCTCTGCCACCAATACTCAAGTACCATTGGGTCTGCTGGATCATATGGTCCAAGTGGTAGTGCAGCCTGCACAGCACCCTGGACCTGTTGAAGAGCCTTCTCCTATTCCAGGCCCCACACAAAGCTAGCATCTTTCCTAGTCACTCAGTAAGTAGGCTTGAGTAACACACCTAAGTGAGGAATGTGCTCTCTCCAGAATCCAAATAGACTGACTAAACAGTTGTGCTTCTTTCTTGGTGGTGGGAGGGGCCAGGTGCAATAAATTATCTTTCACCTTAGAAGAAATATTTCTGCATGCCCCACACTACTGTACTCCTAAGAATTTCACTGAGGAAATGGTCCTTGAATTTTGGTCAGATTTATTTCCCATCCTTAGATACACATATGTGTAACCAATGAATCCAAAGTGGTTGCTACTTCCGGCTCACTTGGTCCAATCAGCATAATGTCATCAGTATAGTGCACCAATGTGATATTTTGTGGAAGAGGCAAAGGATCAAGATCCCTTCTAACTAAATTATGACAGAGGGCAGGAGAGTTAATGTATTCTTGAGGCAAAACTGTAAAGGTATACTGCTGTCCTTGCCAACTGAAAGCAAATTGCTTCTGGTAATCCTTATGGACAGGTACTGAGAAGAAGGCATTTTCCAGGTCAATAGCTACATACCAGGTTCCAGGAGATGTGTTAATTTGCTAAAGTAACAAAACTACATGTGGTACAGCAGCTGCAATTGGAGTTACTACCTGATTTAATTTTTGATAGTCAACTGTCATCCTCCATGATCCATCCGTCTTCTGTACTGGCCAGATGGGAGAGTTAAAGGGAGATGTGGATACCACCACCCCTGCATCTTTCAAGGCCTTGATCAAGGCAGTAATTTCTGCAATTCCTCCAGGAATACAATACTGGTTTTCATTCACTATTTTCTTTGGCAGGGGCAACTCTAAAGGCTTCCATTTTGCCTTTCCAACCATAATAGCCCTCACTCCACAGGTCAGGGAACCAGTGTGAGAATTCTGCCAATTTCTGAGTATATCTATCCCAATTATACATTCTGGAACTGGGAAAATGACCACAGGATGTGTTCGGGTATCCACTGGACCTACTGTAAGTCGCACATCAGACAAAACTCCATTAATCACCTGTCCTCCATAAGCCCCTACTCTAACTGGAGGGACACAATGTTTCTTGGGATCTCCTGGGTTCAGTGTCAATTCAGAACCAGTATCCAATAGTCCCCCGGAAAGTCTGATTATTTCCTTTCCCCCAGTGTACAGTTACCCTTGTAAAAGGCCGTAGGTCCTTCTGAGGAAGAATTGGAGAAAGACTAACGGCAAAACTTTAGGTGGTTTATCAAGATCCTTCCTCAGGGGAACCTGGCCACCCATTCATTCAAGGGGTTCTGGATCTATAAACTGGCTCAAGTCTGGGAATTGATTCACTGACCGAGATTGCCTTTTGCCATAATCCAATGCAGCCTTTTTATCGTTTGTTTGAGGATTTTTCTGTTTATACAGATCAAACAGATATGCAATAAGTTTCCTATATATTTCGTGCCTGGAAACACCATGATTGATTAACCAGTAGCAAAGGTCCAAACAAGTCATGCCATTATAAATTCCACCTCTGCCCATTACATGGTACGTCATTTTAAACATTGTTTTGTCTATGCTGTACATTATAATAACTAAGATCACCTTGTCTCTGGCAATTCAATGCTGCCACCTGGCCCTTGTTACCTTGGGGCCCAATTAAACCCATTGAATTTAATTCATCTAATTGAGCAGCAGCATCTCCAACGTTAAGGTAAGTCACAAGGAAAAGGGCAAGAACAAAACTCATTAAATGTGCTGGTGCCTCTCTGTCTTAGTCAAGGTTTCTATTCCTGCACAAACATCATGACCAAGAAGCAAGTTGGGAAGGAAAGGGTTTA
This sequence comes from Apodemus sylvaticus, assembly GCF_947179515.1. Taxonomy (NCBI): domain Eukaryota; kingdom Metazoa; phylum Chordata; class Mammalia; order Rodentia; family Muridae; genus Apodemus; species Apodemus sylvaticus. Next base: position 44,103,777 of record NC_067472.1, on the reverse strand, counting down.
TTGAGTTTACACTTCCATGTTGCAGTTCATCACTAAAGGTAGTCAGGACTGGAACTCAAGCAGGTCAGGAAGCAGGAGCTGATGCAGAGGCCATGGAGGGATTTTTCTTACTGGCTTACTTCCCCTGGCTTACTCAGCCTGCTCTTTTATAGAACCCAAGAGCACCAGCCCAAAGGTGGAACCACCCACAAGGGGCCCTCCCCCTTGATCACTAATTGAGAAAATGCCCCACAGCTGGATCTCATGGAGGCACTTCCCAAACTGAAGCTCCTTTCTCTGTAATAACTCCAGCCTGTGTCAAGTTGACACACGAAACTAGCCAGTACAATTGACCCCTTCTCAACTTGACACACAAACACATCACTATTAAGCCTCAACCCTTACTTTCTTATTCATCCCCAAGATCTAAATTACTTTAAAAGTCCCACAGTCTTTACATATTAAAAGTTCAATCACCTTAAAATGTCCAATATCTTTAAAATTAAAAGTATTTTAAAAATTCAAAGTCTCTCTACTGTGGGCTTCACTAAAATACTTTCTTCCTTCAAGAGGGAAACATATCAGGGCACAGTCACAACCAAAAGCAAAACTCAAACTCCAATGGTTCAATGTCTGGGATCCAACTCACGATCCTCCAAGGGCTTGGGTCACTTCTTCAGCTCTGCCCTTTGTAGCACACAGCTTGTCTTCTAGGCTCCAGCTGCCTGTACTCCACTGCTGCTGCTGTTCTTGGTGGTCATCACATGGTACTGTCATCTCCAAAATGCTGCTATCTTCCACTGTAATTAGGCTTCACCAATAGCCTCTCATAGGCTCTCTTCATGGTGACAAGCCTCTGCTCCTATGCATGACTCCTTCAAGTCCTGGGCCATCAATTGCAACTGAGGCTGCACTTTCACCAATGGCTTTCTGTGACCTCTCACTGTGCCAAGAGCCTCAACTGCTCTTCATGACCCCTTCATGCCTTCAAAACCAGTACCATCTGGGTGACTCTTACACAGTACCAAGTCCAGCCACAGCACAAAACACAACTGTGGCTATCTCTAGAACACACTCTCTGTGCTCTCAGAAAACACTTCCAAGAAGATTTCATCTCAGTGATGCTGGTGCTCTTGGGTTCTATAAATTTCAAGTTGACACATGAAACTAGCCAGTACACCCTCTCACCAGTTTGCATCTTATAGGATTGGTGAAGGGCATATCTTCTGGACTTTCCCATTGTGGGGTATTAAGTTTTAGACAACATATCCACTCTAGCATTGCAATTTCCATAAGCCTTAAAATCCCTTCATCAACACTAAGCCAGGGGATATCAAGCATCTCCAACTCCTTTTCAGTAGGCCATCTTTTGATAAATACTTCAGCCAAGCAATCAAACAAAATTTTGACACCTTTTTTTTAACTGTACTGGCTTCCATATTAAACCTAGAATCTCTACTCAGAGGCCCCATGCCAATAAACTCAGCCTGCTCTAGTTTTATGTTCCTTCCACCATTATCCCACACCCTTAAAAGCCATTCTCACACATATTCCCCAGACTTCTGCTTGAATGAATTAGCAAACTCATTAAGCTCCTTAGTAGTATAGTGTATTTCCTCGTGGACTACACTTTCTACCTCCCCTCTAGGGACCTGTTTTGCCTTGAGCCTGGATATCAGTCTAGAAGAAACACTGGTGGGCCCTGAGAAACATCAGTATTGTCAGCAAAAGTCACTGTTGGTTTATCAGGCTCTGAGGGATTAATTTCCGCAAGTGGAGAAGGCATTATTTCAAGGGGTGGGGCCGAGGGTACTACTTCTTCAGGTGGAGCAAATCCTTGAAAATCTGAAGATTCAAAATTCTCAATTTCAACAGGGTCTTCCCACACATCCCCATCTCAAGTTATAGGATCCCATTCTTTGCCAATTAATGCCCTTACTTTAACTGCTGACACCCTCTGAGACTTGAATTTTCACTGTAATTCAGCCAAACTTATAATGAGGGCTTCAGTTTGATTTTCTGCAACTTGAGCTCTATGGCTGCTAGAGAGAAGATTCTCTTCAAGGACTTAGCAACTTTAAGATTGTTTACCTGTTTCTAGAGCTGTTTGATTTTATCACACAACTCCTTTCCTTCATTGTTTTTTCCCCACAATGCTAAGAGCAACCAGCCAGAAAAATCATTTTCTGATTTTTTCCCCAACTTGTAGAAAGTATTGTGTACCACCAAATCATTTAATTCATCAAGACAATCAAAGACATTAGCTTCTTTACACTTGAAATATACCTTCATCCATGGGTCTTCAATATTCTCCAGCTCCCAGGAGGGAGAGAATCTAGAGAGGTTTCAGTAGTTGAAGGTGCTAGTGGATCAACCAACCAACTCCAAAATATTAAAACATTCATCCTTATACTTCTCCTCTAGAACCACTCCTGGTACCAATTTCGGTATTAGTCCGGGTTCTCTAGAGTCACAGAACTCTATGGGCAGTCTCTATATAGTTAGGGAATTTGTCGATGACTTACAGCCTGTAGTTCAACTTCCCAACAATGATCAGCTGCAGCTGTGGATGGAACTCCAAGGATCTAGCAGTTGCTCAGTCCCAGGAGGCAAGCAGGCAAGGATGAGTGATTGAGTCTTCCTTCTTCCAATGTCCTTATATAGGTCTCCAGCAGAGGGTGTAGACCAGATTAAAGGCTGTAGGTCTCTAGCAGAGGGTATAGCCCAGATTAAAGGCTATAGGTCTCCAGCAGAGGGTATGGCCCAGATTAAAGGTGTGTGCCACCACACCTTTAATCCCAGATTATCTTGAACTCAAGGATCTCCTTGTCTTAATTTTCTGGAATTCATAGCCACTATGCTTCAAGATCTCCATGCCAAGATCCAGGTCAGAAATTTATATCTCTGAGTTTCCATATTAGAATCATAGGTGAGCCTTCCAATTCTTTATTGTAGTTCATTCCAGATATAGTCAAGTTGACAACCAGGAATAGCCACTACAATGGAGTAATGAGATCTGGGCAGAGCAGTGGCAATGACTTTGAACATGTATTTAACACAGTAATTTTTCAATGTACAGGCACGGGCCATACCTACATAGTGGCTCACAACCATCCATAACTCCAGTCATGAAAATCCAGTGTCATCTTCTAGCCTCTGCTGACATTGTGTGTCAGCATACATACACCCATACACATCAAAATTAATTATTTAAATTTAAAAATCATAGAGCTACCAAAGTCTCAGTTAAGACAATTTCCTTTTTTTTCCAAAAGAAAACTCATATTCACTACAGAGAAAACATACTAGAGGCTTACAGAAGCTCACAACCCCTGTGGTATAACTAGGGTAAGTCATAATGTTCTCTCCTATTGCTGTAACACCAGTGGGAGAAATAACAGTGTCAATCACAGATGATGATATTGAACTTAATTAAGTGACACTGGATAAAAGTCCAGTGGAGACACTGCTGTCTCTAGACTGAGTCTAACCAAGAAGTGACAGGTCATTATAATAAAGCTTTAAAGCATTGAAGCAAACAACTGAGGAACACTAGCAAAAGGAAGGTCCTCTCCTGCGTGTGGATTAGAAAAATTAATACTGTGAACAGGGCATTTCAACTAAAGGCAATATACAAACTCAGTGCAATTCTTGGCAAGGTTCTAATGCCATTCTTCGCATAAATAGGGACCTACACATAAAACCAGACACACTGAAACTAATAGAAAAGATACTGGGGAAGAGCTTCAAGCACATGGGCACAGGGGAAAATTTCCTGAACAGAATACCAGTAGTTTGTGCTTGAAGATCAATAATTGACAAATGGGACCTCATAAAATTGCAAAGTTTCTGTAAGGCAAAGGACATTGCCAAAAGGACAAAACAACATCCAACAAATTGGGAAAAGATCTTTACCAACCCTACATCTGACAGAGGGCTAATATCTAAGATATACAAAGAACTCAAGAAGGTAGACTCCAGAGAGCCAGATCACCCTATTAAAAAATGGGGTACAGAGCTAAACAAAGAATTTTCACTTGAGGAATATTGAATGGCTGAGAAGAACCTAAATAAATGTTCAACATCCTTAGTCATCAGGGAAATGCAAATCAAAACATCCCTGAGATTTCACCTCACACCAATCAGAATGGCTAAGATCTAAAACTCAGGAGAAAACAGGTGCTGGCAAGTATGTGAAGAAAGAGGAACACTGCTCCACTGCTGGTGGAGTTGCAAACTGGTGGAAATCAGTCTGGTGGTTCCTCAGAAAATTGGGCATGATACTCCTGGAGGACCCCGTTATACCACTCCTGGCCATATACCCAGAGGATTCCCCAGCATGTAATAAGGACACATGCTCTACTGTGTTCATATCAGCCCTATTTATAATAGCCAGAAGCTGGAAAGAACCCAGATGCCCCTCAGTGGAGGAATGGATACAGAAAATGTGGTATAATTACTAGTCTTTTAACCAGCCCGATGGAAAATCAGTGTGGCCTTCTGAAGACACAGAAGAAATTCCATTATAAACACTGAGTGATAGCCAGGCAGTGGTGGCACACACCTTTAATCCCAGCACTTGGGAGGCAGAGGCGGGCAGATTTTTGAGTTCGGGGCCAGCCTGGTCTATGGAGAGAGTTCCAGGACAGTCAGGGCTATCCAGAGAAACCCTTGTCTTGAAAAACCAAACAAAATAAAAATAAAAAACAAACAAACAAACAAAAAGCCATTGAGTGAGAATGCCAGTTTCTAAGATGAAAGGCCATGGCTTCTGGGATGCGTAATCCAATCCTAATATAAACGTAGTGTTTTATAACAGCTGCCACCAACCAGAAGAAGAACATCATGGAGAGATTATGCCTTCAAAAAACTTTTCTTCTTACTTTCCATAAAACCAAAGACATGTTTATCCAGCAAATCAGTTGTATTTCTTTTTCTTTTTTCTAAATCAAAACTTGCTCTCAATAACCCAATAGTGTCTCATTAGCTTGAGAGTCACTACATGGCCACTGAAGTGTATTTCAGGAAACAATACTCATCTCTTTAAGGAGTTGTGTAGTGTGTCCACTTGTAACGTGCTGATTCGAGTTCACACATTTGGTGGTGGCATGAAAGAAGCCTGGGTCTATAGTTAGGATGTTAAGATGATGTGGGTGGAAATCACTTAGGATTAACTTTTAGATTCCTTTTAGAGTGGATCTTGAGTTTTCAAGTGCTGTGAAGCAGATCTATACCTTCTGATTTTCAGTGAGAGATTTTGTGACCTGCTCAAAGGGTTCTCAATGAGATAGAATACTAAAGCTGTGGGAATTAGTTTTGCTCAACAAGAGTATCTTGCTTTTATTTTTAATGCAGATATAATATTCAGCTCATCCACTTTATAACTGATAGATTTTTTTTTAGTTTTTTTCTAAGATATAAAAAGTTATACAGGGTCACATGAGACCAGTTTAATGAAGTCAATGATATTTCAGTATATCCCTTCCCTAGCACCCACTAGGCCCTCGCTTCCCCCTTCCAGCTAGTCTCCTTTGTCACTCAGATAATCTCACGTTGACTTTCGTATCATCAGCAGATGCATGATTTTATGGATCTATAATGTTTAGGACCCACAAATGAGAGAAAACATCTGCTACTTGTCAGAGTCTTAATTTCATAGGATTACTTTCAGTTGTATCCAATTTGTTGGTTGTTGTTTTGTTCTTTTGACAGTGTCCTTTGCCTTACAGAAAGTTTGTAATTTTATGAGGGAAAACTTCAAATTAAGAAGTGCCCCCCCCCATCAGATTGCTCTGCAGGTATGCCTGTGGAGTATTTTCTTGATTAATATGAGATTAATTTAAATATTAATAATTGCTAATTAAATCACTATTTAATGAGAGGGCCTGTTGGCAGTGACACCCTGCAGTAGGTGGGTCTTGTCTTGTATGAGAGAAGCTGGCTGGGTCATGGAACAGAGGGAGACAGTAAGCAGAGTTCATCTATAGTCTCTGCTTCAGTTTTGACCTCTAGTTTTCTGCCTTGAGTTTATGGGTTGGCTTTTATTATGGTGGACTGTTAAGTTATAAGTTGAAATAAACATGTTTTTCCCCAAGGGGAAAAAAAGACTGGTAATCCTCTCTAATATACCTAAAGAGTCTATTCTCACTGTGTTATCAAGGATAAAGCTCAGCTCTCTCTTGGTTTATCATCCTAGATGAATGTTTTAGTGGAAGGCAGCACAGAAATTCAGTGATCAAACTCAACTCTACCTCTTCTGTGGTAGCCGAATGTCTCCTAGGCTCAGCCACTGCATTCACAAAATATAATAAAAATGTAATATTAAATAAAATGGACATATTATTGAGAGAATTAAGTAAATTTGCATTTGTCTAGTTCCTTGTCTAACAAGAGAAGTGACACTATGAATATTTATTGACTAAATATTGAGAGTAAAGAATATTCATTTTGGACAAATATTTAAATTCATTTTGAAAAGAATTCTAACCACATATTTTCTTAATGCTATGAGGTAGAGATAATGTTTTAGCTCTGTGTATACACAGAACCCTCCATGTCATTAATCAACCCATCCATGGTCAGAAACCCTGCAGCACTCAATACTGCTCCCTGAATGCATCATTTATCTGAACTTTGCCTGTCCATGTGGAGCAATGAGCTTCTAAGGTAATACCAGTGCCTCAAGGTATTCATGACCTGGGAAGTCTCTTTCAGCTTGACTAACATCGACCCATGTAAACAACAGAATGTTAAGGAAATGAACATGTGACTTCCAAAGTTTGTCATAAAAGTCATGAAAGACTCACCTTGGCTCCTTCTTGGGTCATATGTTCACGAGGAAACCATCTGCTGTGTCAAAATGGCATTCAAGGAGGGTGGAAAGTTCTTGTCCCAATGAACTGTATTTCCTAACCATCCAGAACTTAATAGTATAGTGAGGGAATCATTTTAGAAGCAGATTGCCCAACTCCAGCCAAATGTTCAAACATCTGCGTTATTGACTAAGTCCTTACTAAAGTATCTTTCCATACCAGCAGCAGCTAAGTCACATATATAACTCTGTGTTAGCCCATTTAGACAAATAGAGTAGAATACCATAGACTATGTGGCATATAAACACCACATATTAGCATAGCCAGGAAGCAAAGAAAAATAAATACAGGAAAGATTGACATCAGCAGCTTTCGACCTGTGAGTCATAACCCCTTTGGCAAATCTCTCTGTCCAAAATCATTGATATTAAAATTCATACCGTTAGAAAATTATGAATATTATCCTCTGCCACAGTGCTCCATACCCAAGTGGTACAGGGTGATAGCTAAGCACCTAGGAGTGCAGAGAGGCCAGATAGCACAGGTAGGACTACCCCTGCTGCTCAAAGGAAACAGCTAGAAACTCTGAGGAAACAAGAGCCTAGGATCCAAGTCTTCCAATTTCTGCCCACACCCAGAGCTGATCCGGGCCACAGATCTACATACAAAAATACCATCTCAAGAGAGCTGGTCCCCCAGGAATACCTACATACCTGTGTAAACAGAGAACAGTTCTCCCAGGAGCACAGATCCAGAGGCTTGCATGACAGATAAGCCACAGTCACAGACAGCAACACCAGCTAACACCAGAGATAACCAGATGACAAAAGGCAAACACAAGAATATTGCCAACAGAAACCAATGCAACACAGCACCATCTGAAGCAAGCTCTCCCATGACAGCAAGTCCTAAATACCCCCAACACACCAGAAAAGCAAGATCTGGATTTAAAATCACATCTTATGATGTTAATAGAGGACTTCAAGAAGGACATAAATAACTCCCTTAAAGAAATACAGGAGACATGAGTTAGCATGTAGAAGCCCTTAAAAAGGAAACACAAAAAAATTCCTTAAAAAAATACAGGAGAACATGGGTCAATAGGTAGAAGCCCTTAAAGAGGAAACACAAAAGTCTCTTAGGAATTACTGGAAAACACAAACAAATGAGTGAAAGCACTGAACAAAACTGTCCATGGTCTAAAAATGGAAGTAAGAACAATAAAGAAATCAGAAAGGGAGACAACTCTGGAGACAGAAAACCTTGGAAAGAAATCAGGAGTCATAGACGCAAAAATCAACAACAGAATACAAGAGATAGAAGAAAGAATCTCAGATGCTGAAGATAACATAGAAAGATGACTCAACAGTCAAAGAAAATGCAAAATGCAAAAAGCTTGTAACCCAAAACATCCAGGAAATCCAGGACACAATAATAAGACCTAAGAATTATAGGTATAGAAGAGAATGAAGATTTCCAACTTAAAGGGCCAATAAATATCTTCAACAAAATTATAGAAGAAAATTCCCCCACCTAAAAAGAGAGATCTCCATGAACATACAAGAAGCCTACAGAATTCCAAACAGACTGGACCAGAACAGAAATTCCTCCCATCACATAACAATCAAAACACAAAGTGTACTTTTAAAAAAAGAAAAAGAAAGCCGGGCAGTGGTGGCACACGCCTTTAATCCCAGCACTTGGGAGGCAGAGGCAGGCGGATTTCTGAGTTCAAGGCCAGCCTGGTCTACAGAGTAAGTTCCAGGAAAGCCAAGGCTACACAGAGAAACCCTGTCTCAAAAAGACCAAAAAAAAAAGAGAAAGAAAAGAAAGAATATTAAAAGCAGTAAGGGAAAAGGGCCAAGTAACATAGAGGAAGACCTATCATAATTATACCAGATTTCTCACCAGAGAACATAAAAGCAAGAATATCCTGGGCAGATCTCATACAGACCCTAAGAGAACATAAAATGCCAGCCCAGACTACCATATCCAGCAAAACTCTCAATCACCATAGATGGAGAAACCAATATATTCCATGATAAAAACCAAATTTAAACAGTATCTTTCCACAAATCCGGCCCTACAAAAGATAATAAATGGAAAATACCAATATAAGCAGGACAACTATACACTAGAAAAAGTAAGATAATAATCTTCTTTCAACAAACCCAAAACAAAACCACACAAACATAAAAATAACATCAAAAATAACAGGAAGCAACAATCACTATTCTTTAATATCTCTTAACATCAATGGACTCAATTCCCCAATAAAAAGACATAGACTAACAGACTGGATATATAAACAGAACCCAGCATTTTACTGCATACAGGAAATGCATTTCAGTGTCAAAGTCAAACACTACCTCAGAGTAAAAGGCTGGAAAACAATTTTCCAAGAAAATGGTTCCAGCAAACAAGCTGGAGCAGCCATTCTAATATCTGATAAAATTAACTTTCAACCAGAAGTCATCAAAAAAGACACAGAAGTACACTTCACAATCATCAAGGGAAAAATCTACCAAGAAGAGCCCTCAATTCTGGACATCTATGCTCCAAATGCAAGGGCACCCTCATTTGTAAAAGAAACTTCACTAAAGTTCAAAGCACACATTGTACCTCACACAATAATTGTGGGTGACTTCATCACCCCATTCTCATCGATGGACAGATCAGTGAAACACAAACTAAACAGAGACACAGTGAAACTAACAGAAATTAGGGATCAAATGGATTTAACAGATATTTATAGAACATTTCATTCTAAAACAAAAGAATATACTTTCTTCTCAGCACCTCAGGGTATATTCTTCAAAATTAACCATATAATTGGTCACAAAACAGACCTCAAGAGATATAAGAAGATTGAACTAATCCCATGTCTCCTACCAGATCATTTTGGAGTAAGAGTGCTCTTCAATAACAACAAAAACAACAGAAAGCCCACATAAACAGGGAAGCTGAACAATGCTCCACCCAATGATACCTTGGTCAAGGAAGAAATAAGGAAAGAAATCAAAGACTTTTTAGAATTTAAAGAAAATGAAAGCACAACATACCCAAATTTATGGGACACATGAAAGCAGTGCCAAGAGGAAAGCTCATAGCTCTGAGTACCTCCAAAAAGAAGCCAGAGAGAGCATACACTAACAGCTTAACAGCACACCTGAAAGCTCTAAAACAGAAAGAAGTTAACACACCCAAGAGGAGTAGAAGGCAGGAAATCATCAAACTCAGGGCTGAAATCAACAAAGTAGAAACAAAAAGAGCTATACAAAGAATCAATAAAACCAGGAACTGGTTCTTTGAGAAAATTAACAAGATAGATAAACCCTTAGTGAGACTATCCAGAGGGCACAGAGACAGTATCCAAATTAACAAAATCAGAAATGCAAAGAGCGATATACTCCTTGTACAAAGCTCAAGTCCAAGTAGATCAAAGACCTACACATAAAATCAGACACATTGAAGCTTATGGAAGAGAAAATGGGGAAGAACCTTGAACACATGGGCACAGAGAAAATTTTCCTGAATAGAACACTAATGGTTTATGCTCTAAGAACTAGAACTCAAGAAATTAGACTCCAGAGAACCAAATAACTCTATTTTAAAAAAATGGGGTACAGAGCTAAACAAAGAATTTTCAACTAAGAAATATCGAACGTCTGAGAAGCACCTAAAGAAATATTCAGCATCCTTGGTCATCAGACAAATGTAAATAAAAACAACTCTGACATTTCACCTCACACCAGTCAGAATTGCTAAGATCAAAAACTCAAAAGACAGCAGGTGTTAGCGAGGATGTGGAGAAAGAGGAACACTCCTCCACTGCTGGTGGGATTGCAAGCTGGCATAACCACTCTGGAAATCAGTTTGGTGGTTCCTCAGAAAATTGGGCATGACACTTCCGGAGGACCCTGTTATACCACTCCTGGGCATATAGTCAGAGGATTCTACAGCATGTAATAAGGATACATGCTCCACTATGTTCATATCAGCCCTATTTATAATAGCCAGAAGCTGGAAAGAACCCAGATATCCCTCAACAGAGGAATGACTACAGAAAATGTGGGATATTTACACAATGAAATACTGCTCAGTTATTAAAAACAATGAATTCATGAAATTCTTAGGCAAATGGGTGAAACTGGAAAATATCTTCCTGAGTGAGGTAACCCAATCACAAAAGAACACACATGCTATGCACTCACTAATAAGTGGATATTAGCCCAGAAGCTTGGAATACCCAAGACACAATTCACAGATCAAAGAAAGCTCAAAAAGAAGAAAGAACAAAGTATGGATACTCTGGTCCTTCTTAAAAGGGGGAACAAAATACCCACAGAAGGAGATACAGAGACAAAGTGTTGAAGAGAGACTGAGGGAAAGACCATCCAGAGACTATCCCTCCTAGGGATCCATTCCATATAAAGTTACAAAACCCAGACACTATTGTGGATGCCCACAAGTGCTTGCTGACCAGAACTGGATATAACTGCCACCTGGGAGGCTCTGATAGTGCATGAAAAATACAGTGGGGGACACTCTCAGGAGTTAAAGGGGTTTGCGGTGCCATAGGAGGAACAATATGAGCCACCCAGTACTCCCAGAGCTCCCAGGGACTAAACCACCAACCAAAGAGTACACATGGAGGGACCCATAGCTTCAGTTGCATATGTAGCAGATGATGGCTTTATTGGGCATCAATGGGAGGGGAGGCCCCTGCCCTGTGAAGGCTCAATGCCCTAGAGTAGGGAAATGCTAGAGGAGTGAGGCAAGAGTGGGTGGGTGGTTGAGGGAGCACCCTCATAGAAACAGGGTGTAGTGGCTATTCCTGGTTGTCAACTTGCCTATATCTGGAATGAACTACAATCCGGAATTAGAAGGCTCACCTATGATCTTAATCTGGAGGCTCAGAGATACAACTTTCTGACCTGGATCTTGGCATGGAGATATTGAAGCATAGTGGCTATAAATTCCAGAAGATTAAGACAAGGAGATCACTAAATTCAAGGTAATCTGGGATTAAAGGCTCGTGGCACACGCCTTTAATCTGGGCCACACCCTCTGCTAGAGACCTATATAAGGACATTGGAAGAAGCAAGATTCATTCACTTACTCTTCCTTGCCTGCTTGCCTCATGGGACTGAGCAACTGCTAAATCCTTAGACTTCCATCCACAGCTGCTGCTGACCATTGTTGGAGAGTTGGACTGCAAACTGTAAGTCATTGACAAATTCCCTAACTGTATAGAGACTACCCATATGTTCTGTGACTCTAGAGAACCCTGACTAATACACAGAGGGAGGGGAGATGGGACAGGAGGTTTTCAGAGGGGAAATCAAGAAAGAGGATAACATTGGAAATAAAATATCCAGTAACAAAAAGAGGTTGAGAACAACTGTTGTAGATAAATAGAACATGGCTCCAGTAACCTACCCCCACTCTACCCTACCCTAGTGTTTATCATTTCAAAATTATGCCATCGTATTACAAATCCATCAAAAGGCAAACGAACTCATCATGACAGATCTAATTGCCTCTGGAAACGTAGTTACAGACATTTTATTAATCTCTTGCGCATTTCTTAATTCAGTCAAGTTACCATCTTACTATTCTAGAGGCCAAAAGGCCAACAAACAACTAGCTCAATATCTCATGGACGCTCATTACCTTGGTGACAAACATGTCTTTTAGTTTATGTCTTCATTTGGTGGAAGGGACTAGCTAGATCTCTTTGGTTGATTATTAAAGATACTATTATGGATTTAATATTCTCTCCAACATTTATGTTGAAATCTAGCCACCACGATTATGATATTAAGTATATAATGTCTATAGGTTATTAGTTTCTGGAGGGCTCTGAACTCCTGAGCGTGTTAAAGGCATAACTGGGCTTTTGAAGAAAGATGAGTTTCTCTCCATCCATTCTGTCTGTCTCATGATCTCTGTCCTCATATCCTTCTATCACAGGATGACTTAACATGGAGGCCTTTGCTAGAAAACAGTACCATACACTTAGATTTCCCTACCTCTAGAACCACAAGACAAGTGAATTTCTATTTCTTTATTTTATTTTATTTTCTACATTCTTTGTTTACATTCCAAATGATTTCCCCTTTCCCAGTTCCCCTCTCCCCATAAGTCCCAAAAGCCCTCTTCCCTTCACCCATTCCCCAATCAACCCCCTTCCACTTCTCTGTCCTGGTAATCCCCTACATTGCTGCATCAAGCCTTTCCAGGATCAGGGCCTTCTCCTTCCTTCTTCTTGGGAATCATTTGATATGTTAATTGTGTCTTGGGTGTTCAGAGCTTCTGTGCTAATATCCACTTACCAGTGACTGCATTCCATGTGTGTTCTTTTGTGATTAGGTTACCTAACTTAGGATGATATTTTCCAGATCCAACCATTTGCCTAAGAATTTCATGAAGTCATTGTTTTTAATTGCTGAGAGCATTCCATTGTGTAAATATCCCACATTTGGGCGGTGGTGTCACACGCCTTTAATCCCAGCACTTGAGAGGCAGAGGCAGGAGGATTTCTGAGTTCTAGGCCAGCCTGGTCTACCGAGTGAGTTCCAAGACAGCCAGGGCTATACAGAGAAACCCTGTCTCAAAAAAAAAAAAAAAAACAAATCCAAAAAACAAACAAACAAACAAACAAACAAAAGGAATGTTCACTTTAGCTCTTGTTTCTCTTGCCTCTCTTACTCTCTTAGGTTCTCTTTTACCCTCTGGGTCTCTTTTCTCCCCCCTTCCCCCTTCCCCCTTTTCCTCCCCCTCTCTCCACGCTTCCCCTCCCCCTCTCTCCACATGGTCATGGCCAGCCTCTGCTTCTCTACTCTCTCCTTTTCTCTGCCTTTCTCTGCCTCTACTACCCCCTTAACTCCCCTCCCCATGCCCTGAATAAACTCTATTCTAACTATAAAAAAAAAAAAATCCCACATTTTCTGTATACATTCCTCCATTGAAGGACATCTGGGTTCTTTCCAGCTTCTGCCTATCTTAAATAAGGCTGCTATGAACATAGTGAAGCATGAGTCATTATTGCATGCCCGGAAATCCTCTGCGTATATGCCCAGGAGTATTATAGCTGGGTCCTCCGGAAGTGTCATGCCTAGTTTTCTGATGACCCACCAGACTGATTTCCAGAGTGGTTGTACCATCTTGCCATCCCACCAGCAGTGGAGGAGTGTTCCTCTTTCTCCACATATTCACCAACACCTGCTGTCTCCTAAGTTTTTAATCTTAGCCATTCTGACTTGTATGAGGTGAAATCTCAATGTTGTTTTGATTTGCGTTTCCCTAATGATTAATGATGTTGAGCATTTCCTTTTTTTTATTCGATATATTTTTATTTACATTTCAAATTATTTCCCCTTTTCTAGACCCCCACTCCCTCCCCCTGTTTTGCCACCCAACCCTTCCCACTTCCCTGTTCTGGTTTTGCCCTATACTGCTTCACTGAGTCTTTTCAGAACAAGGGGCCAATCCTCCGTTCTACTTGTACGTCATTTGAAGTACATTTGATGTGTGGATTATGTTTTTGGTATTCCAGTTTTCTAGGTTAATATCCACTTATTAGTGAGTGCATACCATGATTCATCTTTTGAGTATGGGTTACCTCACTTAGGATGATGTTTTCCAGCTCCATCCATTTGCCTAAGAATTTCATGAATTCATTGTTTCTAATGGCCGAATAGTACTCCATTGTGTATATATACCACATTTTTTGCATCCACTCTTTTGTTGAGGGATACCTGGGTTCGTTCCAGCTTCTGGCAACTATAAATAGGGCTGCTATGAACATAGTGGAACATGTGTCCTTATTACATGCTGGGGAATCTTCTGCGTATATGCCCAGGAATGATATAACAGGATCTTCTAAAAGTGAGGTGCCCAGCTTTCAGAGGAACCGCCAGAGTGATTTCCAGAGTGGTTGTACCAATTTGCAACCCCACCAGCAGTGGAGGAGTGTTCCTCTTTCTCCACATCCTCGCCAACATCTGCTGTCTCCTAAATTTTTAATATTAGCCATTCTGACTGGTGTAATCTCAGGATTGTTTTGATTTGCATTTCCCTAATGACTAATGAAGTTGAGCATTTTTTAAGAAGCTTCTCTGCCATCCGAAGTTCTTCAGGTGAAACTTCTTTGTTTAACTCTGTACTCCATTTTTTAATAGGGTTATTCGGTTTTCTGGAGTCTAACTTCTTGAGTTCTTTATATATATTGGATATTAGCCCTCTATCTGATGTAGGCTTGGTGAAGATCTTTTCCCAATTTGTTGGTTGCCGATTTGCCCTTTTGATGGTGTCCTTTGCCTTACAGAACTTTGCAATTTTATGAGGTCCCATTTGTCAATTCTTGATCTTAGAGCATACGCTATTGGTGTTCTGTTCACGAACTTTCCCCCTGTACCTATGTCCTCAAGGGTCTTCCTCAGTTTCTTTTCTATTAGCTTCAGAGTGTCTGGCTTTATGTGGAGGTCCTTGATCCATTTGGATTTGAGCTTAGTACAAGGAGACAAGGATGGATCAATTCGCATTCTTCTGCATGCTGACCTCCAGTTGAACCAGCACCATTTGTTGAAAAGGCTATCTTTTTTCCATTGGATGTTTTCAGCCCCTTTGTCGAGGATCAAGTGGCCATAAGTGTGTGGGTTCATTTCTGGATCTTCAATCCTGTTCCATTGATCCTCCTGACTGTCACTGTACCAATACCATGTAGTTTTTAACACTATTGCTCTGTAGTATTGCTTGAGGTCAGGGATACTGATTCCCCCAGACTTTCTTTTGTTGCTGAGAATAGTTTTAGCTATCCTGGGTTTTTTGTTATTCCAGATGAATTTGATAATTGTTCTTTCTAACTCTGTGAAGAATTGAGTTGGGATTTTGACGGGTATTGCATTGAATCTGTATATTGCTTTTTGCAAAATGGCCATTTTAACTATATCAATCCTGCCAATCCACGAGCATGGGAGGTTTATCCATTTTTTGAGGTCTTCTTTCATTTCCTTCTTCAGAGTCTTGAAGTTCTTGTCATACAGATCTTTCACATGTTTGGTAAGAGTCACCCCAAGGTACTTTATACTGTTTGTGGCTATTGTGAAGGGGGGTCATTTCCCTAATTTCTTTCTCAGCCTGCTTATCCTTTGAGTATAGGAAGGCCACTGATTTGCTTGAGTTGATTTTATAACCTGCCACTTTGCTGAAGTTGTTTATCAGCTGTAGGAATTCTCTAGGGGAGTTTTTTGGGTCACTTAGGTAGACTATCATATCATCTGCAAATAATGATAGTTTGACTTCTTCCTTTCCAATTTGTATCCCTTTGACCTCCTTATGTTGTCTAATTGCCCGAGCTAGTACCTCAAGTACAATATTGAAAAGATAAGGAGAAAGGGGGCAGCCCTGTCTAGTCCCTGATTTTAGTGGGATTGCTTCAAGTTTCTCTCCATTTAGTTTGATGCTGGCTACCGGTTTGCTGTATATTGCTTTTACTATGTTTAGGTATGGGCCTTGAATTCCTGTTCTTTCCAAGACTTTAAGCATGAAAGGATACTGAATTTTGTCAAATGCTTTTTCAGCATCCAATGAAATGACCATGTGGTTTTTTTCCTTGAGTTTGTTTATGTAGTGGATTGCATTGATGGATTTCCGTATCCCTTCATCCCTGGAATAAAGCCTACTTGATCATGGTGGATGATCATTTTGATGTGTTCTTGGATTCAGTTGGCAAGAATTTTATTATTTTTGCATCAATGTTCATAAGGGAAATTGGTTTTAAGTTCTCTTTCTTTATTGGATCTTTGTGTGGTTTTGATATCAGCATAATTGTGGCTTCGTAGAAGGAACTGGGTAGTGTTCCTTCTGTTTCTATTTTGTGGAATAGTTTGAAGAGTATTGGTATTAGGTCTTCTTTGAAGATCTGATAGAATTCTGCACTGAAACCATCTGGTCCTGTGCTTTTTTTAGTTGGAAGACTTTCCATGACCCCTTCTATTTCTTTAGGGATTATGGGACTGTTTAGATGATCTATTTGTGCCTGATTTAATTTTGGCATTTGGTATCTGTCAAGAAAATTGTCCATCTCCTCCAGATTCTCCAGTTGTGTTGAGTATAGGCTTTTGTAGTAGGATCTGATGATTTTTTTGGATTTCCTCAGTTTCTGTTGTTATATCCCCCTTTTCATGTCTAATTTTGTTAATTGGATACTTTTTCTGTGCCCTTTGGTCAGTCTGGCTAAGGTTTTATCTATCTTGTTGGTTTTCTCAAAGAACAAGCTCCTGGATTCGTTGATTCTTTGTATGGTTCTCTTTGCTTCCACTTGATTGATTTCAGCCCTGAGTTTGATGATTTCCTGCCTTCTACTCCTCCTGGGGGAATTGGCTTCTTTTTGTTCCAGGGCTTTCAGGTGTGCTGTTAAGCTGCTAGTGTATGCTCTCTCCATTTTCTTTTTGGAGGCACTCAGGGCTATGAGTTTTCCTCTTAGCACTGCTTTCATTGTGTCCCAAAGATTTGGGTATGTTGTGCCTTCATTTTCATTAAATTCTAAAAAGTCTCTGATTTCTTTCTTTATTTCTTCTTTGGCCAAGGTGCCATTGAGTAGAGTATTCTACGCTTTCTTTATTTCTTCTTTGGCCAAGGTGTCATTGAGTATAGTATTCAGCCTCCATGTGTATGTGGGATTTCTGTTGTTTTTGTTGCTATTGAAAACCACTCTTACACCATAGTGATCTGATAGGAGGCATGGGATTAGTTTGATCTTCTTGTATTTGTTGAGGTCTGTCTTGTGACCAATTATATGGTTGATTTTGGAGAAGGTACCATGAGGTGCTGAGGAAAAGGTATATTCTTTTGCTTTAGGGTGAAATGTTCTATAAATATCAGTCAAATCCAATTGGTCCAAAGCTTCAATTAGTTTTACTGTGTCCCTGTTTAGTTTCTGTTTTCCTAATCAGTCCATTGAGGAGAGTGGAGTGATGAAGTCACCCACAATTATTGTGTTAGGTGAAATGTGTGCTTTGAGCTTTAGTAAAGTTTCTTTTATGAATGAGGGTGCCCTTGCATTTGATGCATAGATGTTCAGAATTGAAAGTTCTTCTTGGTGGATTTTTCCTTTGACCAGCAAGAAGTGTCCTTCAGTGTCTCTTTTGATGACTTTAGGTTGAAAGTCAATTTTATCTGATATTAGAATGGCTACTCCGGCTTATCCAGTCTGTTAGTCTATGTCTTTTTATTGGGGAATTGAGTCCGTTGATGTTAAGAGATATTAAGGAATAGTGATTATTACTTCCTGTCATTTTTTGATGTTATTTTTATATTTGAGTGGTTATCTTCTTTTGGGTTGGATGAAGGAAGGTTACTATCTTGCTTTTTCCAGGGTGTAGTTTCCCTCCTTGTATTGGATGTTGAGCATTTCTTAGGGAGCTTCTTAGCCATTCCAAAATTCTTCAGGTGAAAATTCTTTATCTCTGTACCCCATCTTTTATTTTTTATATTTATTTTCTATATTCTTTGTTTACATTCTAAAAGCTTTCCCCTTTCCCAGTCCCCCCCCCCCATTATGTCCCATAAGTCCTCTTCTCTCCATCCATTCTCCTATCTTTCCCCCTCCCTTTTCTCTGTCCTGGTACTCCCCTACAATGCTGGATCAAGCCTTTCCAGGATTAGGGCCCTCTTCTTCCTTCTTCATGGGAATCATTTGATATGCTAATTGTATCTTCAGTATTCAGAATTTCAGGGCTAATTAATAACCACTTATCAATGATTGCATTCCCTGTGTATTCTTTTGTGATTGTGTTACCTCGCTTAGGATGATATTTTCCAGTTCCATCCATTTGCCTAAAAAATTCATGAATTCATTGTTTTTAATTGCTGAATAGTACTCCATTGTGTATATGTACCACATTTTCTGTGTCCATTCTTCCATTGAGGGATATCTGGGTTCTTTCCAGCTTCTGGCTATTATAAATAAGGCTGCTATGAACATAGTGGAGCATGTGTCCTTAATGCATGCTGGGGAATCCTCTGGGTATATGCCCAGGAAAGGTATAGCAGGGTGCTCCGGAAGTGTCATGGCCAGTTTTCTTAGGAACCGCCAGACTGATTTCCATAGTTGTACCCCATCTTTTAATAGGGTTATAGAAACTTTGTAATTTTATGAGGTCCCATCTGTCAATTCTTTTTTTAGGGTGGGTGGTTTGGGTTTTTGTTTTGTTTGTTTTGTTTTGTTTTGTTTTTGTTTCTCTCGAAACAGGGATTCTCTTTTTAGCAACTCACTCTGTAGACCAGGCTGGCTGCAAACTCAGAAATCCGCCTGCCTCTGCCTCCCAAGTGCTGGGATTAAAGGCATGTGCCACCACCGCCCAGCTAATTCTTAATCTTAGAGCATGAGCTATTGGTGTTCTGTTCAGGAACTTTTCCCCTCTGCCCATGTCCTCAAGGGTCTTCACCAGTTCTTTTCTATTAGTTTCAGTGTGTCTGGTTTAATGTGGAGGTCCTAGATCCACTTGGAGTTGTCCTTAGTACAAGGAGATAAGAATGAATCAATTTGCATTCTTCTGCATGCTGACCTCCAGTTGAATCAGCACCATTTGTTGAAAAGGCTATCTTTTTTCCACTGGATGGTTTTAGCTCCTTTGTCGAAGATCAAGTGACCATAGGTGTGTGGGTTCATTTCTGGGTCTTCAGTTCTATTTCACTGATCTACCTGCCTGTCACTGTACCAATACCATGCAGCTGTTAACACTATTGCTCTGTAGTACTGCTTGAGGTCCGGGATACTGACTCCCCCAGAAGTTCTTTTACTGTTGAGAATAGTTTTAACTATCCTGAGTTTTTTGTTGTTACGGATGAATTTGAGAATTGCTCTTTCTAACCCTATAAAGAACTGAGTTGGGATTTTTGATGGGGATTGCATTGAATCTGTATATTGCTTTTGGCAAAATGGCCATTTTTACTATATTAATCCTGCCAATCCACGAGCATGGCAGATTTTTCCATTTTCTGAAGTCATCTTCAATTTCCTTTCTCAGAGACCTGAAGTTCTTGTCATACAGATCTTTCACTTGTTTGGTTAGAGTCATCCTAAGATACTTTATATTATTTGTGACTATTGTGAAGGGTATAATTTCCCTAATTTCTTTCTCAGCCTGCTTATCCTTTGAGTATAGGAAGGCTACTGATTTCCTTGAGTTGATTTTATAACCAGCCAATTTGCTGAAGTTGTTTATCAGCTGTAAGAGTTCTCTGGAAGAGTGTTTTGGGTCACTTAAGTATACTATCATATCATCTGCAAATACTGATAACTTTTATCCCTTTGACCTCCATATGTAGTCTAATTGCTCTAGCTAGGACTTCAAATACTATATTGAAAAGATATGGAGAGATGGGGCAACCTTGTCTAATCCCTAATTTTAGTGGGATTGCTTCAAGTTTCTCACCATTTAGTTTGATGTTGGCTACCGGTTTGCTGTATATTGCTTTTACTATATTTAGGTATGGGCCTTGACTTCCTGTACTTTCCAAGACTTTTAGCACTAAAGGATGCTGAATTTTGTCAAATGCTTTTTCAGCATCTAATGAAATGACCGTGTGTTTTTTTTTTCTTTGAGTTTGTTTATGTAGTGGATTGCATTGATGGATTTCCTTATATTGAACCATCCCTACATCTCTGGGATGAAGCCTACTTGATCATGGTGAATGATCATTTTGATGTGTTCTTGAATTTGGTTGGCAAGAAATTTATTTAATATTTTTGCATCAATATTCATTAGGGAAATTTTTCTGAAGTTCTCTTTCTTTGTTGGATTTTTGTGTGATTTTGGTATCAGAATGATTGTGACTTCATAGAACAAGTTGGGTAGTGTTCCTTCTGTTTCTATTTTGTGGGATAGTTTGAAGAGTATTGGTGTTAGGTCTTCTTTGAAGGTCAGATAGAATTCTGCACTAAAACCATTTGGTCCTGTGCTCTTTTTTGGTTGGAAGCCTTTCAATAACCCGTTCTATTTCTTTAAGAGTTATGGGACTGTTTAGATGGTCTATTTGATCCTGATTTAATTTTGATATTTGGTGTCTGTCTAGAAAATTGTCCATTTCCTCCAGATTTTCCAATTGTGTTGAGTATAGTTTTTTGGTAGTATGATCTGGTGATTTTTTTTTAATTTCTTCAGTTTCTGTTCTATCTCCCTTTTCATTTCTAATTTTGTTAATTTGGATACTGTCTCTGTGCCCTCTGATTAGTCTGGCTAAGTGTTTATCTATCTTGTTGATTTTCTCAAAGAACTAGCTCCTTGTTTTGTTGATTCTTTTTATGGTTCTATTTGTTTCTACTTGATTGATTTCAGCCCTGAGTTGCTGATTTCCTGTCTTCTATTCTTCTTGGGTGAATTAGCTTCTTTTTGTTCCAGGGCTTTCAGGTGTGCTGTTATGCTGCTAGTGTATGCTCTCTCCAGGTTCTTTTTGGAGGCACTCAGTGCTGTGAGTTTTCCTCTTAGCACTGCTTTCATTGTGTCCCATAAATTTGGTTATGTTGGCGGATACTGCAGGGACCCTTTCCAAGTGCCAATCACTCTGCAGGGCAAATGGCCCAGGACAGGGCTGTCACACAGACAGCCGGCAGAGCTGCCCAGGCCTTGGGCACAGGCAGAAGCCTGGCAGGCTGTGCCTCGAGTGATGTTAAACTGGGGATATCTCTGTGTGCCTGGTGTTCTCTGTCTGGTCTGTCGGGGAGCGAAGATGGCAGATCAGTGAATTTCAATTATTCCAAAATTATTCAGTCTTGGGCATTGGTTTATAGCAATCCAAAAAAATGGACTAGGATAGGTATTAACCCCACAGGTAAGAATTCTGACCTCATGACAGAACCACATTTCAAAGGCTCCAGTTCTAGGAACTGAAAGAGCTCTAAGGGGACTGAGCATAATAGCCACAGGCTCAATCACGGCAAACACTGGAGATGGGCTTTGCCCTTTCCCCTTTTCCTCTCCCTTGTTAAACAATCATTACATTCCTAAAGCTAGCCCTAGAGGTCTATTCCCTTATTTGGACACTGGTTCATTCCTGAGACAAAACATGAAGGTCCCACACTCAATTTTCATTATTTAGCTAATATGTCCAACTAAAGTTTACCAACTCACCCTAGCCCAAACTTCTTTTTCTCCTTAAAACCCACTCCCGTAGACATACTGTCTCTTGCTTCTTGCTTCTCTTCCTTTTTTGCTTTCTTGCTGCTGCCTTTATAACTCCCCGAGCTCTCACCCTTTGTACTAAGAATTTGGTGTTCAGGTATGTCCTGAACAAATTCAGGGCTGGTGGTGGTCCTCCCTTTCAGAAACAATCATCTTTGGGTGAGGCTCTCAGTATATGAGCATCAAGATCAAGGCCAGAGAAGGGGAGTGCATCCCACCACCAGGCTGGATCCCCTACTCAAAAACAGGAAGTCCCTAGAAAAGAGCTACTTATTCTGCCTGTTCATCAAGATAGTCTGAGATGCTGAATTTTCCCTTGGTCATTTCTCAAGGAGACAGCTTTCCAACTTATTTTAGGGTAAAAACAGACCTGTACCAGTGAGCCAGCCTACAGATTCAAGGTGTTTGTCACCACTGGTAACTACAGTAGTCATGTTGATGAGGGTGTCCAGTCCTCCAGGGAGGTAGTCACCACCATCTGACTCTCTTCATCATTGCTAAGCTCTCCATTGGTCTGTGCAGGGAGATTCTAGGGAAACAAAATCATCCAGTTCAGCAGCTCCACATGCAAAGTGAAGAACACTAAGGTACTGTACTGTGAACACTTCTCACCATCAACACTCAGGCATCGTCTCAGCCTTGTACCTAAGAATCTTCTGCTTGTCGCTGGTATTGATGGCAGCAATACTTAGGTCACCCTGGCCAACTTTTCTGAGACTATCTTTGATGTCATCTCCAACACCTACAGGTACCTCATTCACAACCTTTGGAAAGAGCCTGCATCAGCCAAGTTTTCCTATCAAGAGTTAACTGACTGTTCAAGGAAAGGATCCTTCAGTGGACATCACTCAGGACCTGGTAGATGAATCTGAAGAGGTGCAAGCTATTTGATATGTCCTCACAAGGTTTACAATTGCCATCATGTGAATTAAGTCGACTTGAGGAAATTGCAGCGCTTGTGGCCTCATCTTTACCTTCTCCCTTCCGACGTAAGAAACTTGCACTAGCACTGAAAAATGAGAATTATATTAAAAAGCTTTTAGAGCTTTATCATGTGTGTGAGGATTTGGAAAACATTGAAGGACTGCACCACTTACATGGAATTATCAAAGGGATCTTCCTCTTGAATCGAACTGCTCTTTGTAAAGTTATGTTCTCTGAGGAATGTATAATGGACGTCATTGGATGCTTGGAATATGACCCAACTTTATCACAACCACGAAAACACAGGGAGTTTTTAACAAAAACAGCCAAGTTTAAAGAAGTAATTCCCATATCAGATCCTGAGCTGAAACAAAAAATTCATCAGACATACAGAGTTCAGTATATACAAGATATGGTCCTCCTTTTCCCTCCAGTCTTTGAGGAAACCATATTATCGGCACTTCACTCCTTTATCGATTTCAACAAGGTAGAAATTGTTGGTATGTTACAGAAAGATGAAAAATTTCTGACAGATTTGTTTACACAACTAACAGATGAAGCAACAGATGAGGAAAAAAGACAAGAATTGGCTAACTTTTTAAAAGAATTTTGTGCATTTTCTCAAACACTACAACCCCAAAACAGAGATGAATTTTTTAAGACTTTGTCAAATATGGGTATATTATCAGCTTTAGAAGTCATCCTTAGCATGGATGATACACAGGTGCGAAGGGCTGCTATTGATATATTCTCATACTTGGTTGAATATAACCCATCCATGGTACGAGAGTTTGTCATGCAGGAGGCACAACAGAACGATGATGATATTTTGCTCATCAACCTCATTATAGAACATATAATTTGTGATACAGATCCTGAGCTTGGAGGAGCAGGTCAACTTATGGGCCTGCTTCAAACTTTAGTTGGCCCAGAGAACAAGCTAGCCACTGCCAATAAAACAGAAAAGACTAAATTTCTGGGTTTCTTCTACAAGCACTGTATGCATGTTCTCACTGCTCCCTTATTAGCAAATACAACAGAAGACAGGCCTAGTAAAGATGATTTTCAAACTGCACAGTTACTAGCACTTATATTAGAATTGCTAACATTTTGTGTGGAGCACCATACCTACCATATAAAGAATTATATCATCAAAAAGGACATTCTTCGCAGAGTACTAGTTCTTATGGCCTCCAAGAACACTTTCTTAGCATTATGTGCCCTTCGCTTTAAGAGAAAAATCATTGGATTAAAAGATGAACTTTATAACCACTACATAATGAAAAGTTTTTTATTTGAACCTGTAGTCAAAGCATTTCTCAACAACGGATCTCGTTACAATCTGATGAACTCTGCCATAATAGAAATGTTTGAATTTATTAGAGTGGAAGATATAAAATCATTAACTGCCCATGTAATTGAGAATTATTGGGAAGCACTAGAAGGTGTAGGTTATGTGCAGACTTTTAAAGGATTAAAATTGAGGTTTGAACAGCAAAGAGAAAGGCATGACAATCCCAAACTTGATAGTGTGCAGTCCATCTTGAGGAATCATCGATATCGACAAGATGCCAGAACACTAGAAGATGAAGAGATGTGGTTCATCACAGATGAAAATGACAAGGAAGATGGAGAAGCTGTGGTATCTCCATATGACAAAACTAAGAATGATGATGATACTATGGATCCAATAAGTGAATTTATGGAAAGGAAGAAATTGAAAGAAAGTGAAGAGAAGGAGGTGCTTCTGAAAACTAATCTTTCTGGACAACAGAGCCCAAGTTTCAAACGTTCCCTGTCCAGTGGGACAAAGACTAACCTTACCAGTCAGTCATCTGCAACAAGACTGCCTGGTTCTCAAGGATCACCTGGGTCCCCAGGCTCTCCAGGCCTTCCTGGATCCGTCCCTAAAAGGACATCACAGATGGCAGCTATTACCACAAAGAGAGGACTTGTGGGTCTGGTAGATTATCTTGATGAGGATGAAAATGAGGAGGAAGATGAAGACAAGGAAGACACACTACCAGTGTCAAAGAAAGCAAAGTTTGAGTCCTAATAACAGCAAGTTCTTTGAGAAAAAGATAGTTAAAAGCCAGACTAACCAGAGGTAACACTGGTTGGAGGCACTATCCAAATTAATAAAATCAGAAATGAAAAGGAAGATATAACAACAGAAACTGTGGAAATTCAAAAATCATCAGATCTTACTACAAAAGCAAATACTCAATAAAACTGGAAAATCTGGATGAAAAGGACAATTTTCTAGACATACCAGGTGCCAATGTTAAAACAAGATCAGATAAACCATCTAAATAGTCCCATAAGCCCTAAGAAAATAGAAGTAGTCTTCAATATTCTCCCAACCAAAATAAGCCCAGGACCAGATGGGTTGAGTAGGGAATTCTATCAGATCTTCAAAGAAGAACTAATACTGATAATCTTCAAACTATTCCAAAAAATAGAAACAGAAGGAACACTACCCAATTCATTCTATGAAGCCACAATAACATTTTTACCTAAACCAAACAAAGACCAAACAAGGAAAGGGAACTTCAGACCACTTTCCCTTATGAACATTAATGCAAACATACTCAATAAAATTCTGGCCAACCAAATCCAAGAACACATCAAAACAAGCATTCACCATGATCAAGTAGGCTTCATCCCAGGGATGCAGGAATGGTCCAATACACAGAAATCTACCAATGTAATCCATTACATAAACAGACTCAAAGGAAAAACCACATGATCATTTCATTTGACACTGAAAAGGCATTTGACAAAATTCAGTAACCTTTCATGCTAAAAGTCTTGGAAAGATCGGGAATTCAAAGCCCATACCTAAACATAGTAAAAGCAATATACAGAAAACCAGTAGCCAACATCAAACTAAATGGAAAAAAACTTGAAGCAATCCCAATAAAATCAGGGACCAGACAAGGCTGCCAACTCTCTCCCTATCTATTCGATATAGTACTTGAAGTTATAGCTAGAGCAATAAGACAACAAAAGGAGGTCAAAGGGATACAAATTGGAAAGGAAGACATCAAATTATCACTATTTTCAAATGATATGATAGTATACTTAAGCAACACAAAAAAATTCACCAGAGAATTCCTAAAGCTGATAAACAACTTCAGCAAAGTGGCTGGATATAAAATTAACTCAAACAAATCACTAGCCAAGAACGAGGATGTAGGCCAACCAGAGCCCCCCCCCCCCAGGGCTCCCAGGGACTAAGCCGTCAACCAAGGGATACACATAGTTCCAGCCATATTTGTGGCAGAAGAATGCATTGAAGGGATACACATAGTTCCAGCCATATTTGTGGCAGAAGAATGCATTGTCAGGCATCACTGGGAGGAGAGGTCCTTGGTCCTATGAAGGTTTGATAGATGCTCTAGCATGGGGAAATCAAGGTGGGGTAGGTGGGAGTGGGTTGTGCAGAGGGGCATCTTCTGGAGGCAGGGGGAGGGAGGATGGGTTGAGGGTTTTCCTGGGGGGGAATCTTCCCAGGAATTAATAAATAATTAATAAATAATTACTTATAAAATAATGCAAGGTAAATATCAATTTAATAATTAAAATTAATAAGATTTTTAAAAATTAATATACATTTTAATATCTGTTAAAATAGACTTCAAAACTAATCAGAAGAAACAAGGAAGGACATTATATACTCATCAAAGAAAAAATTCTTTGAGAGGACATTTCAATTCTTAACATCTATGCCCCAAATACAAGTGTACCCAAGTTTGTAAAAAAAAAAAAAAAAAAAAAAAAAATCACTATTCCAACTTAAATCCCATTTTGACTCTCACACCTAGATATTGGGAGACTTCCATACCCCACTCTCACCAATGAACAAGTCATCAAGACAAAAACTAAAGAGAAAAATCCTAGAGCCAAAAGACATTATAAACCAAATGGACCTAACTTATTTATGGAACATTTCACCCAAACACAAAAGAATTTATCTTTTTTCTCAACACCTCGTGAAACTTTCTCCAAAACTGAACACATACTCCAATTTAAAGCAAGTCTCAACAGATACAAGAAAACTGACAAAATTCCCTGCATCCTATCTGACACCAGCACAGATTATAACTGGACACGAACACCAACAGAAACAACAGAACATTTACAAAACTCTTATAAACTGAACAGTTCTCTACTGAATGAAAAATGAGTCAAGACAGAAATTCAGAAAGAATCAGACTTTCTGGATTTTATGGAAAATAAATATACAACATACAGAAACTTATGGAACACAATGAAGGCTGTCCTAAGAGACAAGCTCATAGCACTAATTGCCTACAAAAAAAATTGAAGAGATTTCATACTAGCACACTTGAAAGGTCTAGAAAAAAGCAAAGAAATCACACCCAAAAGGAGTAGATAGATGACAAGAAATAATCAAACTACGGCCTCACATCAATGAAATAGAAACAAAAAAGAACTATACAAAGATCAATAAAACTAAGAGTTTGGAAAATCAACCAGATAGACAAATCCTTATCACAACTAACTAAAATTTAGAGAGAATAGTCAACAAAATCAGAAATTAGGGGACATAATAGACACTGAGGAAATCCAGAGAATCGTAAGGGTATACTTTAAAAACCTGTACTCCATCAAACTGTAAAAATCTAAAAGAAATGGATAAATTTCTCAATACATACTATTTATCAAAATCAAATCAAGATCATATAAGCAATATAAACAGACATCTAACTTCTAGTGCCATAGAACCAGTCATTAAAAATCTTCTAACCGAGTCTAGGAGAGCACACAGCTTGCTCTTGTGGCACAGAGCTTAGGTTCCAGTCCTGAAGCCTCTGGCGGGAGCCCTCAGATCTCTCTGCTTACGGATCCAGATCAGCCTGGTGGCAACACCATATCTCCAGGTCCTGCAAGAGGCAAGAGGGGCTTCCAGGAGGTCGGCTGGGAGGAGTCAGTGTGCTCTGGTGAATCCAGCAGGCCCCAGCAGGAGCCTTCAGGTGTCTGCTTCGGGATCTGAGCAGCCTGGGCAACAGCACCCTGTCTCCAGGCAGTGCAGGAGGTAAGCTGTGCACCAGAGGCAAACTGGGAAGGGGCAGCTTGCACTGGTGAGTCCAGCATTGACAAGACCAACTAACACCAGTAAGATCTAGATGGCAAAAGGCAAATGCAGGAAAGTCACTAACAGAAATCAAGGCAATATGGCAACATCTGAACCCAATTCTCCTTTACCAGCATGTCCTGGATACCCCATCACACCAGTAAAACAAGATTTGGATTTAAAATCACTGGTCATGATGCTGGTACAGGAACACATGAAGGACATACTTAAAGAAATTCAGGAGAAAATGGATCAAAAGTTAGAAGCCCTTGCAAGAGAAACACAAAAATCATTGAAAGAAATCCAGGAGAATACAAAAGCCAATAATGAGGAAACGCAAAAAACACTTAAAGAAATACAGGAGAACTTTGGTCAACAGGCTGAGGTCATGAAAGAGGAAACACAAAAATCTCTTAAAGAAATACAGGAAAGCACAAACAAGCAAGTGAAGGAGCTAAGCAAAACCATCCAGGATCTAAAATCAGAAGTAGAAACAACTAAGAAATCTCAAAGGGAGACAACTTTGGAGATAGAAAGCCTTGGGAAGAAATCAGGGGACAGAGATGCAAATATCAACAACAGAATACAAGAGATAGAAGAAAGAATCTCAGATGCTGAAGATACCATAGAAACCATGGACTCAACAGTTAAAGAAAATGCAAAATGCAAAAAGCTTGTAACCCAAAATATCCAGGAAATCCAGGACACAATGAGAAGACCAAACCTAAGGATTATAGGCATAGATGAGAGTGAAGATTTACAATTTAAAGGGCCAGCAAATATTTTCAATAAAATTATGGAAGAAAACTTCCCTAACCTAAAGAGAGAGATGCCCATGAATATACAAGAAGCCTACAGAACTCCAAACAGACTGGACCAGAACAGAAATACTTCCCGTCACAAAATAATCAAAACACCAAATGTATTAAACAAAGAAAGAATATTAAAGGCAGTAAGAGAAAAGGGCCAAGTAACATATAAAGGAAGACCTATCAGAATCACAGCAGACTTTTCACCTGAGACTATGAAGGCTAGAAGATCCTGAGCAGATCTCATGCAGACTCTAAGAGAACACAAATGCCAGGTTTATGAAGAAGGTTTATGGGACATATGGGGATGGGGGGATCCGGGAAAGAGGAAATCATTTGGAATGTAAACAAAGAATATAGAAAATAAAAATAAAAAATGAAAAAATAAAAAAAAATCTTCTAACCAATAAAAAGCAATTTTTAAAGCCCAGGACCAAATGGTTTGGGCACAAAATTCTACCAGACTTGCAAAGAAGAGTTGACATGAATACTCCTCAAATTATTATACAAAATAGAAACAGAAAGAACATTGTCCAATTCATTTTATGACGCCCAGTTACCCTGATATCTAATCCACATAAAGACCCAAAAAAGAAAGAAAATTACAAACCAGTTTCCTTTATGACCTAAGATACAAAATTCTTAATAAAACACTCACAGGAACAAATATGGAGATAAAGTATAAAGCAGAGACTGAAGGAAAAGCCATCTAGATTCTTTCACACCTGGTGATTCATCCCATACACAGTCACCAAACCCCAACGCTATTGTGGATGCCAAGAAATGCTTGCCGAAAGGAGCCTGATATGGCTGTCTCTTGAAAGGCCCTGCCAGAACTTTACAAACACAGAGGCAGATTCTCGCAGCCAAACATTGGACTGAGCACAGGGTCCCCATGGAATAGTTAGAGAAAGGAGAGAAGGAGCTGAAGGGGTTTGCAACCCCATAGGAAGAACAACAATATCAACCAACCAGACCCTCCGCCCCGTGCTCCCAGGGACTAAGCCATGAACCAAGAAGTACACATGTCTCCAGCTGCATAAGTTGCAGAGGATTGCCTTGTCAAGCATCAATGGGAGGAGAGGTCCTTGGTCCTCGGAAGGCTTGTTAGATGCTGTAGTGTAGGAGAAGTAAGGGTGGGGAGGTAGGAGTGGGGTGGGTGGAGGAGCACCCTCATAGAAGCAGGGGGAGGGAGGATGAGATAGGGGGTTTCAGGAGGGAGGGGACAAACTGGGAAAGGGGATAACATTTGAAATGTAAATAAAGAAAATATTCAATAAAAAACATTTTTTTAAAAAAACACTTGCAAACTGAATCTAAGAACACATCAAAATATCATCCACCATGATCAAGTAGGCTTCATCTTAGAGATGCAAGGGTAGTTTAAAATACATAAATTGGGGATTAGAGTGATGGTTCTGCAGTTAAGAGCACTGACTGCTCTTCCATAGGTCTTGAGCTCAATTCCCAGCAACTACACAGTGGCTTACAACCATCTGTAATGGGTTCTGATGTGCTCTTCTGGGGTGTCTAAAGATAGCTACAGTGGTATATGCATTTACATTAAATAAATAAAAACATCTTTTTTAAAAGATATATAAATCAATAAATGTAATATATCATATAAACAAATTAAGAGGAAAAATAATGTCTAATCATTTCATTAGATGTAGAAATTGCCTTTGATAAAGTACAACACATTTTCATTATAATGGAAAGGTTAGGGATATATGTGACATACCTCAACATAATAAGGGTAGTTGACAGTAAGCCTATAGCCAACATCAAATTAAATGGCAGAAAAACTCAGATTCCACTAATGGAACAAATAAAGTTTGCCCATTCTCTCCATACCTATTCAATACTTAAAGTCTTAAATAGAGCAATGAGACAACTGAAAGAGATATACAATTTGAAAGGGTATACAATTTAAAAATGGAAAAGGCAAAGTATCTTTATTTGTATATGACATGGTAATATACATAAGTGACCCTAAAAATTCTACCAGGAATCTGGTACAGTTGATAGATACATTCAGCAAAGTAGGTGGGTACAAAATTAACTCACAAAAATCAGTAGCCCTCCTATATACAGTTGACAAAAGGACTGAGAATGAAATCAGAGAAACAAAAGCTTTTGCAATACCCTCAAATATATAAAATACCTTGGGGTATCTCTAACCAATGAAGTGAAGACTTGATAAAATCTTCATAAAGACTACAGTTGAAAACTTCAAGTCATAGAAAATATCAGAAGATGGAAAGATCTCCCATGTTTGTAGATCAGTAGGATCAATGTAGTAAAAATGGCCACTCTACCAAAAGCAATCTAATCAATCTATCAAAAGCAATCAATGTAATCTCCATCAAAATTTCAAGAGAGTTCTTCACAGATCTTGAAAGGATAATTTTTAGCTTCATATGAAAACAAATAAACAAAAACCAGGGAAGCTCAAACAATATTGCATATAAAAGAATTGCTAAAGTTGTCACAATCCCCAATATCAAGTTGTAATATAAGGCTATAATAATAAAAAGCTTATGGTATTGACACAGAAAAGTAATGTTGATCAATGGAATAGAATTGAAAACGTATACATGAACACACATGCAGCCAGGTGATTTTTTTTTTTATAAAGAGGTCAGAAATACACATTGGAAAAGACAGAATCTTCAACAAATAGTTCTGGTCATGACTCTAAAGAGCTTCATAGAGAAGAGTACAAATAGATCCATATATATCACAAAACTCAACTCTAAATGGATCAAATACTTTAACATAAAACCAGATACACTAAGTCTGATAGAAGAGAAAATGGGGATAGCCTTGACTGCATTGAAACAGGAGAAGACTTCCTGAATACAACACCATTAGCACAGATACTAAGATCATCAATTAATAAACAGAAGCTCATGAACACGAAAAGCTTCTACATGCCAAAGGACACAGTCACTCAAAGTGGCAGTGATAGAGTGGGAAAAGATCTTCACCAACTTTACATCTGATAGAGGATACATACACACACACACACACACACACACACACACACACACACACACACATATATATATACTCAAGAAACTAGCTCTCAAGAAAACAAATAACCCAATTTAAAAATTAGGTGCAGATTGAAACGGAATTGTCAATAGAAGAACTTCAAATGGCTGAAAAACACTTAAATATTAGGGTAACGCAATTCAAAATGACTTTGAGATTTCATCTTACACTTGTCAGAATAGCTAAACAAGTGACAGCTCGTGCTGGCGAGCACATGAGGTCAGAGGGGCACTCATGCATTGCTAGTGGGAGTACAACCTAGACCTTCAACCAAAAAACAGATAAAGAAAATGCAGATTTACACAATCAAGTATTACTCGGCCATTTAAGAGAGAGAGAAAACGAGAGAGACAGAGACAGAGAGAGACAGAGAGAGATAGAGAGAGACACAGAGAAGGAGAAAGAGAGGAAATTTTCAAGCCAATTAATAGAACTAGAAAAAATCATCCTGAGTGAGGTACCACAGACACAGAAAAATGGTATGTATTCATTTATATGTAGATATTAGCTATTAAGTTGATTATAACCAAGCAATAATCCATAGATCCACAAAGGGTAAGTACAGAGTAAGAAAATAGAGATAACAGATAGACCACATTAGAAAGGAAAATAAAATAGATATTTATGGATAGATGGCTGGTCTAGAATGGGAGGATCAAGTAAGAAGGGAAAGGAGAAAAATGTTGTAGGAGGGAATATAAGGAGAGACTGTTAAAATTAAGTGGTTTTGAGGAATAGTATGGAAACCTAATACAATAGAAACATCCTAAAATATATACATAAATGAAGGTTATCGAAATGAAGTCACCCAATAATAAGGAAGAATGAGTTCTAATTGACCATCTGTTGTCACCAAACGAAGCTTTTAATACCAGTGTTTAATGAAGGCACCCCACAGGAATCCCCAAACAATCCATGCTCTTGCCAAGATTATAGGTTTCTCTCTACAAACTGAGAGTGAAGCCCCATTGCTGAAGATAATGCCAGCACAACTCACTGAATATGAAGAAGTCGAGCTTGTATGAACATAGATCCCTCACCATGTTCCAGCATCACTGGAAGAAGGAGGTACTCATCACAATATCAAAAGAGAAATGTAAACAAGAAACCAGGCACAAATCTGCTGTCTGTGATGGTGTACTACCTGCGGGATATGTTGGATCAATGATGGCAAAAAGCTTCGGGGAAGTAATCAACCTATAACTGCTCTGACTTAAGGTCCACTCTAGGAGATGAAACCAATACAAGACACTCTTGGGTGGCTAAGAACCTAAGACTAGATAAACCAGGGACATAGTGCAAAACCAAATAAGACTACTCTAAAAAAATAAAGGAAGAGAAGGAACACTACCCAATTCCTTCTACGAAGCCACAATTACGCTGATACCAAAGCCACACAAAGATCCAACAAAGAAAGAGAACTTCAGACCAATTTCCCTTATGAACATCGATGCAAAAATACTCAATAAAATTCTTGCCAACCGAATCCAAGAACACATCAAAACGATCATCCACCATGATCAAGTAGGCTTTATCCCGGGAATGCAGGGTTGGTTCAATATACGGAAATCCATCAATACAATCCACTACATAAACAAACTCAAAGAACAAAACCACATGGTCATTTCATTGGATGCTGGAAAAGGATTTGACAAAATTCAGCATCCTTTCATGCTTAAAGTCTTGGAGAGAACAGGAATTCAAGGCCCATACCTAAACATAGTAAAAGCAATATACAGCAAACCGGTAGCCAGCATCAAACTAAATGGAGAGAAACTTGAAGCAATCCCACTGAAATCAGGGACTAGACAAGGCTGCCCCCTTTCTCCTTATCTTTTCAATATTGTACTTGAGGTACTAGCTCGGGCAATTCGACAACATAAGGAGGTCAAAGGGATACAAATTGGAAAGGAGGAAGTCAAACTATCATTATTTGCAGACGACATGATAGTCTACCTAAGTGACCCAAAAAACTCCACTAGAGAGCTCCTACAGCTGATAAACAACTTCAGCAAAGTGGCAGGTTATAAAATCAACTCAAGCAAATCAGTGGCCTTCCTATACTCAAAGGATAAGCAGGCTGAGAAAGAAATTAGGGAAATGACCCCCTTCACAATAGCCACAAACAGTATAAAGTATCTTGGGGTGACTCTTACCAAACATGCGAAAGATCTGTATGACAAGAACTTCAAGACTCTGAAGAAGGAAATGGAAGAAGACCTCAAAAAATGGGAAAACCTCCCATGCTCATGGATCGGTAGAATCAATATAGTTAAAATGGCCATTTTGCCTAAAGCACTATACAGATTCAATGCAATACCCATCAAAATCCCAACTCAATTCTTCACAGAGTTAGAAAGAGCAATTATCAAATTCATCTGGAACAACAAAAAACACAGGATAGCTAAAACTATTCTCAGCAACAAAAGAAAATCTGGGGGAATCAGTATCCCTGACCTCAAGCAATACTACAGAGCAATAGTGTTAAAAACTGCATGGTATTGGTACAGTGACAGGCAGGAGGATCAATGGAACAGGATTGAAGATCCAGAAATGAACCCACACACCTATGGCCACTTGATCCTCGACAAAGAGGCTGAAAACATCCAATGGAAAAAAGATAGCCTTTTCAACAAATGGTGCTGGTTCAACTGGAGGTCAGCATGCAGAAGAATGCGAATTGATCCATCCTTGTCTCCTTGTACTAAGCTCAAATCCAAATGGATCAAGGACCTCCACATAAAGCCAGACACTCTGAAGCTAATAGAAAAGAAACTGGGGAAGACCCTTGAGGACATCGGTACAGGGAGAAAGTTTCTGAACAGAACACCAATAGCGTATGCTCTAAGAGCAAGAATTGACAAATGGGACCTCATAAGGTTACAGAGTTTCTGTAAGGCAAAGGACACCATCAAGAGGACAAATCGGCAACCAACAAATTGGGAAAAGATCTTCACCAATCCTACATCAGATAGAGGGCTAATATCCAATATATATAAAGAACTCAAGAAGTTAGACTCCAGAAAACCGAACAACCCTATTAAAAAATGGGGTACAGAGTTAAACAAAGAATTCTCACCTGAAGAACTTCGGATGGCGGAGAAGCATCTTAAAAAATGCTCAACTTCATTAGTCATTAGGGAAATGCAAATCAAAACAACCCTAAGATTTCATCTTACACCAGTCAGAATGGCTAAGATTAAAAATTCAGGAGACAGCAGGTGTTGGAGAGGGTGTGGAGAAAGAGGAACACTCCTCCACTGCTGGTGGGGTTGCAAATTGGTACAACCACTCTGGAAAGCAGTCTGGCGGTTCCTCCGAAAACTGGGCACCTCACTTCCAGAAGATCCTGCTATACCACTCCTGGGCATATACCCAGAGGATTCCCCACCATGTAATAAGGATACATGCTCTACTATGTTCATAGCAGCCCTATTTATAATTGCCAGATGCTGGAAAGAACCCAGGTATCCCTCAACAGAAGAGTGGATGCAAAAAATGTGGTATATCTACACAATGGAGTACTATTCAGCCATTAGAAACAATGAATTCATGAAATTCTTAGGCAAATGGATGGAGCTAGAGAACATCATACTAAGTGAGGTAACCCAGACTCAAAAGGTGAATCATGGTATGCACTCACTAATAAGTGGTTATTAACCTAGAAAACTGGAATACCCAAAACATAATCCACACATCAAATGAGATACAAGAAGAAAGCAGGAGTGGTCCCTGGTTCTGGAAAGACTCAGTGAAACAGTATTTGGCAAAACCAGAACGGGGAACTGGGAAGGGGTGGGAGGGAGGACAGGGGAAGAGAAGGGGGCTTACGGGACTTTCGGGGAGTGAGGGGGGGCTAGAAAAGGGGAAATCATTTGAAATGTAAATAAATTATATCGAATAAAAAAAATAACAATAAAAAAAATAAATAAAGGAAGGAAGGGAGGGAGGGAGGGAGGGAGGGAGGGAGGGAGGGAGGGAGGGAGGAAAAAACTGTACTGATAAAATGACCCCTAATGACATTCTGTTATACTCATAGCTCAGTGCCTTGTTCAGCCATCATCAGATAACCTTTTTCCTGTGGCAAATAAGAACAAACACAAAGACATTATAAATACAAAAACAAATACAAATACCAGACGTTACATAGAGAATGAGACATCGTCAGCCCTAAAAGGGATGTCTGAATCAAATCCATCCTTTCAGAGCTTAGGGAAACCCATGGAAGAGAAGGTAGAAAGAATTTAAGAGGAGAGGAGATGGAGGACACCAACACACACACACACACACACACACACACACACATAATAAAAACCAAGGTGCTCTAAATCAACATGATCAAATCTCATGAACTCACAGAGACTGAACTATGCACAAGGCCTGCGCAGGTCTGTACCTGGTCCTCTGTGTTTGTATTATGGTTTCCAGTCTAATGTTTTTATGGGATTCCTGATTATGAAAACAAGGAGTTCTCTGGATCTTATGTCTTCTCTTAGGCTCTTTTCCTTCTGTTAGTTTGTCCTGCCCAACTTCAATGTGATAGTTTTCTTTCTTGTTATATTTTATCTTGTTATATTTTGTAAATGAATGAATTAATGCATTTATTTAATACCTAGCGATTAGGGTAAATGTTAACAACTGAACTGTCATTTATATCTACTGGGAGAAGAAAAACCATTTTTCTTCAATGGCACTAGGTATATCTAGTTGACCAACCAATAATGGACTCCACAGTTTTGCATGTGTGTGTGTGTGTATATATGTGTGTGTGTGTGTGTGTATGTGTGTGTTTATTTGGTACAGTTCAGTTTGTTGTTGTTTCCTTTTGAGTGTTGTATTTTTTCTAGGGTTTGGAGTTTTGTTGGCTTGTTTTTTAGAAAGAACTTCAAGTTGGTTGTGTAGGGAGGATGAGAGGATCAGCAGGGACTTGAGGGCAGGAAAGAATATGATCAAAATATATTTAAACTTAAAAATAGCTTAAATAATAAAACTGTAATAATAACTTTTCTAAAAGACTATGAATGTTAATATTCTAGAACTTGAAAGGATACCTCTTTCAGTATGAAAATTGCAATAGTACTAGATATTATGGCTTTGCTGTGACACCTAAAATAGTCCAAGAAAAGACTGAAATTTTAACTATATAAAGGAAACAGCAAAAAATAAAACCTCAAGAGATGGATTCACATTAGAAGAATACAATTCCAACTTATGTCACATTTATAATCACCTTAGTGTCTGCTTAACAACCAGGAAGAAAGAGAAAAAAAGAAAATGAAACAAAAAATGGGATAGAGATAACTCATAGAAAAGTGAATACATATGATCCTGACACCCAAAAGAGGTTCAGTTTTTCTATCACAAGAGAAATACAAATGAAAACAACACTGAGAGGGCATTTCTCACCTACGAAATTGGCAAAATTCTGAAGGTTAACAACACACTCAGTCAGCAAAACTGGGAAAAAACAAAACACATTTCTGATAAGAATAGAAAATTATACAACTATATAAAAATTGGTTGATAATAATAAGACATAGCATTTAGCTTTTGACACAGAAATCTTACTGCTAGAACTCCACCTTGGCTCTTGCAGAGGACCCAGGTTCAATTCCCTGAACCCACATGCTGTTTAACAGCGTCTGTTACTACAGTCCTGGCCATTCTGGCATCCTCTTCTGACCCACGTGGGTACCAGGCATGCTCATAGTCCACAGACACACATGAAAACAAAACACCCATTACACATAAAGCAAAAA
Organism: Apodemus sylvaticus; assembly: GCF_947179515.1. Lineage (NCBI taxonomy): Eukaryota > Metazoa > Chordata > Mammalia > Rodentia > Muridae > Apodemus > Apodemus sylvaticus. The sequence continues at coordinate 44,066,145 of NC_067472.1, read as the reverse complement.
TATATAATTCTATCTTGAAGATGCAAATACAAAACAATATGTTCAAAACCATTTGTCATAGTATTTTGCAAAAAAAAAAAAAGAAAGAAAGAAAGAAAGAAATGCTAGAATTGATTCATGTGACCATTAGTCAAAATAACAGAACAAGTAAGACATCTATAAAACAAGAAATATACTCTAAGGATTAATGAGGAGCCGGGTGTGTGCTGCACAGCTGAATTAATCCCAGTACTCCAGAGACAAAAACAGGAGTATTGCCTTAAATTCTAAGCCAGTCTGGGCTACTTTATAAGACATTTTTAAAACATTAAATAAAAATAAACAAACATGATATAAAATGAGAAAGTAATGAAACAATTTAACAATATATACGCTTTCTTTTTTGCAATAAAGAAATAAGAGTGTATGTATGTGTACATATGTGTGTGCATGTGTGTGTTGTTGTTGTTGTTCATTTTAGGAAAACAAACACAAACACACAGATTGCAAAAATTAACTCATCACCTTTTAGAATGCATAGAAATGAAAAGACTTCAGCTAGAAGATTTCTCTGAAGAACTCTTTTCATGATTTTTAAGGTATGGGTCATGTTCATAAACTACTGTCAGGTGCGAAGATAAAAGCATAACAATTATCTTAGCTACTTTTCTACTGCTGTGAAGAGACAGTATAACTGAGGCTAATTACAGAAGAAAGAGTTTGTGACTATGCTGGGAGGGAGCATGGTACCAGGCAGGCAGGCAGGCATGGCACTGGGGCAGTAGATGAAAACGAATGTGTTGAGACAAAAACCATTACATAGAGAGAGTAAACTGAAGTGGATTGGACATTTAAAACTTCAAAGCCTTTCCCCCTGTACTGGCTGGGTTTGTGTGTCAACTTGACACAGGCTGGCGTTATCACAGAGAAAGGAGCTTCAGTTGGGGAAGTGCCTCCATAAGATCCAGCTATGGGGCATTTTCTCAGTTGGTGATCAAGAGGGGAGGGCCCCTTGTGGGTGGTGCCATCCCTGAGCTGGTGCTCTTGGGTTCTATAAGAGAGCAAGATGATCAAGCCAGGGGAAGCAAGCCAGCAAGAAACTTCCCTCCATGGCCTCTGCATCAGCTCCTGTTTCCTGACCTGCTTGAGTTCCAGTCCTCACCTCCTTTGGTGATGAACAACAATGTGGGAAGTGTACACTGAATAAACACTTTCCTCCCCAATTTGTTTCTTGGTCATGATGTTTTGTAAGATACTAGGGGTGTCTTAGTCATGAAACCCTGACTAAGTCACCCTAGTGACTCTCCTTCTACAACAAGGCCACACCTCCTAAGCTTCCCAAAACTTCTACCAAGTAGAGACAAGTATTCATTCATATGAGTCTATGAGGCAGTTCTTATTCAAATCACCAGACCAATATTTAAACAGAAACAATTTTGTGTAACGAGTTTAGTGTAACTAAATCTGATGGAGTAGGGCACTGATAGTATAGAAGATGCTAACAAGAATTAACAAATGAGATTGCCTTGAATTAAAAGATTTTGCACAGCAAAGGAAACAACCCTAGAGTGAAGAGGTAGCCTATGGAAGGAGGAATTGTTTTTTCTAAATCTACACCAGACAAGCTTTAGAATCTATAAATTACTCATGAATTATATCCTGCCCCAAATCCTCCAATCTCTTGTGTCAACGGAGTAGTAACTCACTCAAAGTTAGTCAGGGGAATGGATATTATGAACCTAAGCTATCATTTCCTAATGCTAAAGTTTAGGACAATGGCCACCATAAAGAATAATCATTATAATGAATTGTAGCATTAATTAGTCTTTGAAAGGATGAGGATGTAAATCAGAGGGCAGAGTACTTGACTAGTATACTTGAAGCCCTGTGTTTGATCTATAGCACCACTTAAACCAGGCATGGTGGCACACATTATTATCCTAATACTCAAGAGATAGAGTCAGGAGAATCTGGGACTCAGGGTCATTCTCAACTATATAATGAATATGAGACCAGCCTGGGGTACTGAAAACCTTACAACAAAAATAAATTCCTTGTGAGTTGTTAATGAAACTCAAAAAAGATAAAACAAAAAAACAAAAAAACAAAAAAACAAAAAAACAATGTCCATTAACATGTGCAAATCAAGTTAAACAGATGATCACTTTATGATCTTTAATATTTTATTGCTATCTTTGATTGGTGTGTGTGTATGTATGAGTGTGTATGTGTGTCTGTGTGTGTCTGTGTGTATCTGTGCAGGACCAAGCGCTCATGCATATATGCACATAGGGTTGTACTATGTGTGAATGTCCACAGAAATCAGAAAAGGGTATAATATCCACCTAAAGCTAGAGTTATAGCTGATCATGGTCTGTATGATAGGAAATAAACTCACAGCATATACTAGAGCAGCATGAGCTCTTAACCACTGAGCCTTTTCTCTAGCCCACATTTTACAATTTACAATATAAAAATGGACTTGGACAAGCACCATTAATTGATATTTAAAATCATCTGGTGATAGGGCTGGAGCATCTGTTCTTGCAAAAGAATGGGTTTGGTTGCAAGCACTCACACGTGGTGATTCACATTATCTGTAATCCTAGTTCCAAAGACTCTGATGCTCTCATCTGTGCCTCAGCGGACACTAGGCATCCATATGGTAGATATACCTACATGCAGACAAAACATACACATAAAAAATAAAATAAATAAACATACGCATAAAAACATATACATAAAAATAAAAATAAATTCATATTTTTTAAAACTCCATATACTTAAAGATTTTTATAATCTGGACCCTTGGGAGCTCTCAGAGACTAAGCTACAAACCAAAGTGCATACACAGGCTGTAACATGGCCCTAGCACACATGTTGCAAAGAACTGCCTTGTCCTGCTTCAGTGGGAAGGGATACACCTAATCCTACAAAGCTTTGAAGTGACAGGGTAGTGGGAAATACCCAGGGGTTCCCACCTCTCAGAAGTAAAGAGACAGAGGCGTGGGAGCACTGGGAGAGGGGCAGCATTTGGGGTGTAAATACATAAATTTTTAAAAAGAAAAAAATAACAACATACTTGAAAAATAAAATTTGATAATTTTTTAAGAAAGACTGACAGAAAGAAAGAAAGAAAGAAAGAAAGAAAGAAAGAAAGAAAGAAAGAAAGAAAGAAGAAAATCAATGGCCCTAAAAACTGCTTACTAATTGCAAATGTCAAAATCCTGGGATCATTTCAGTGAGGAACCTAGAGAGCATCCCTTAACAAGATAACTAGCTATAATGTGACTGCAGGAAGACCTGGTGTCACACGCCTTCTTCCATAGCACAGTATTAAATACATGACTTGAACAAAGCATTCATGGAACAAAACCTTACCTGCACATAATAAATTCTTTCGGCCCAAATTCAGATAAGACATGTATAAGACTAGAGAAGCACATTTAACAACAACTAGGGACAAAAAATCAGGTAAATCTAGAATGAAGGATGCCTTCTGAGAATGAGTGACTGAGACAAACCAACTAAGTGCAGGGCACGAATCTTAAATGGATTTATTTTTAATGTGTATAAAACTGAGAAAATTGAACACAGGCTGAATATAATATATTAGCAGTAATTATAATTTTTGGTTGTGAAAATAGTGTTGTGATTTATATGAAAATAGTATCCTTATTATTAAAATGTGCATTTGAAAATATTTAGGAGTCACATCCATTACACTGACAGTTTAATTTTAAACAGTCCATAATAGGAGACATCCAAGAACTTATACAGGGGGAAAGGTAAGAGTGTCAAAGTTAACATTTGGTGAGATTATTTTAACATTTTATGATGATTAAATCTTTTATATATTAGAAAGTCAAGGTGGAAATGTATTGTGTAGGAAAAACTAGCATAGTAAATCTTTTGAAAAAATTAGAATTAAAATGCAAGATTTATCCAAGATATTAAGCCTTGGGAAAACAAGCCCCAAAAGATCAAGAATTTCACCATTTTAAAATAACAGAAAAAATTTTGAAATTTCAAAAGAAAAAAATTTTTTCAAAGTTGGACAACATGCTTCTTCAAATTAAATGCAAGTGGAAAGGATCTAAAAGACTAACAACTGCATTTTAGACTTTCAATGACAAACAAAATAACTCAACATCATATGAAAAATGAGACCTCAGCTTCTGTCTCACCACGAACCACAGTGAGTGCTAAGTAGCCACAGAATAAGATTTGCCAGACCAAAGGGAAAACAATTTCAAATCCAAATTTCTACAGTCAAACTATTGAGTCAAGCAAGAATCCAAAATAAAATCATTTCCAATCCAAATGTTTGCTCCTTGTATGTCCTTTCCTAGGAATTACTTGAAGATGTCTATCAGTAAAAGCAAATAAAATGTTAGCCAGAGAGCACAGTGGGGGTGTGAGAACAGTCCAGTGATGTGCGTTTATGAAAATGCCTTTAATAGTAAATCGTATATTATAAGGAATAGTGAAAGCCTAATACCCAGAATAGTGATCATATCAGAATACATATCAGGACTGCAAGGCAATCAGGAAACCAACACAGCAAGTTACAGAAACCAAGACAAACCTCTTTTTGCTTCTCTCTGATTCCATCCCAGCAGGTAAGAAGCCTGGGTGTCTCCACTCTGCAATATCAAGAAAAAAGTTGAACAGACAGAAAGCTCAGCAACTTCTTAGACACACGTGAGAAGTCAGGTGACAGAACAAACCACTGCAGAACCACAGCCGACCAGTGTGGGCGGCCCCCTGAAAGCCAGTGTCAAAGCAAAAGACTGTGCACTGCACCTGAGACACAGTGAGAGGCCAGGTGGGGGCACGGCAGGAGTGAGGGTTCCTCAGGAACCTGACTGTGAGAAGGACCCAAGCAGGTTCCGGGAGCTCAGCCTCCTGAACGTTACCAGGTCTTCATAGTGACACTGAGAAAACTTCTGCTTCTGGCAACGAGGAACAACGGCTTCAAGACATGTTGTATTTTGTATTTTAAGGAAAAAGAAGCCTCAGAATAAAATTTTTTAATTAAAATCTAATTACTTCATTTAACGTCTTTCCTCAATTCAGCCCTTCCCAGGTACAAATAATTTAATAAACCCTAATTTGCTCACGTTTTCCCATTTTTAATCACAATTAGTTACTAAGGGGGAAAAGTCATTATAGCCAACCTGGAGAAAAAAATAATGTGTACTTTCTATGGTCCTATTGCAGAGATACAGGCCTGATTGCAGGACTGTAGAACCCTTTCCATCCCCTACACACTTCCACCACAGTATCAACCTTGTATTTACTGCAATAAACGTTTACTCAGGTATATAGACTAGCAGAGAGAGAGAGAGAGAGAGAGAGAGAGAGAGAGAGAGAGGAAAATATAATCAAATTTTAAAAGAAAACACTTTGTCATGTTTGATGGCCAAACTACATGAAAAAAACTCTACAATGCCTCAACCATGCACAAAGAACTACAGGCAACTAACTGTGGGACTTTAATTTTTTTCAATGCCTATTTTTAATGATTGTACTTAAACACTTTTTTTCAATTATTTAAAAGCATGATTTCCATAATTTATTTATAAAATCAGACTGGTATATTTAATTTAAAATAGCAAGTGATCATCAGTCTAATTTGATCAGTTTGATCTAATTTGATGAAGTTTGAGTTATACAATTTCTTTATTTTTTGTTTTATTGGATATTTTCTTTATTTACATTTCAAATGTTATCCCTTTTCCCGGTTTCCCCCCTCCCAGAATCAATGGAAGGAATGATCCTTGGTCCTATGAAGAAGGCTCAATAAATGCCCCAGTGTAGGGGAATTGAGGCTGGGGAAGAGGAAGAGGTGTGGGTGAAGGAACACCCTAAAAAATTAGGGAGAGGGAGGATAGGATAGGGGCTATCAGAGCCTTCTTCATAGGACCAAGGACCTCTCCTACCATTGAAGCCTGACAAGGCAATCCTCTGCTAAATATTCAGCTGGAGCCATGTGTACTCCTTGGTCAATGGTTTTATACCAAAACTTATGGGACACAATGATAGCAGTGGTAAGAGGAAAACTCATAGCTCTAAGCACCTCCACAAAGAAACTGGAGAGAGCTTACACTAGCAGCTTGACAGCACACCTGAAAGCTCTAGAACAAAAGGAAGCAAATACACCCAAGAGGAGTAGATGTCAGGAAATAAGCAAACTCAGGGCTGAAATCAATCAAATAAAAACAAAAAGAATTGTACAAAGAATCAACAAATCCAGGTTCTTAAAAGCTTTAACCTCCCCTCTAGCCTACCACCCACCAGAAGTAGTGGAAAAGAAAGGACCTGGTGCAAGTGGAACTGTTAAGAAATGGCTCCTTGGGGCACTGAAGAGATGGCTCACTGGTTAAGAGCACTGACTGCTCTTCCAAAGGTCCTGAGTTCAAATCCCAGCAACCACATGGTGGCTCACAACCATCCATCATGAGATCTGATGCCCTCTTCTGGTGAGTCTGAAGACAGCTACAGTGTACTTACATATAATAATAAATAAATCTTTGGGCCGGAGAGCAGAAATCCTGAGTTCAATTCCTAGCAACCACATGATGGCTCACAACCATCTGTACAGCAACAGTGTACTCATATACTTAAAATAAATAAATAAATCTTAAAAAAAAAAAAAGAAAGAGAGAAGCTATTTTAAAAAAAAGAAACGAAATGGTTCCTTGGAGTAAATCCCATCTGCATTATCAGGTGGGATTATATTCAGTTCACAAGGCAGCAATAGCAGCTCGATCCACTCTTAAACATTTCATGGATACACCAGCAGTCTCAGTAAAGTCAGCATAGCAAACATGCATCAGCAGCAGTGGTGGGACTACCTAGCACAGCCAGCCAGGTTTCAGCCTCAACAGGAGTCAGCAGGAAGGAGCAGGCCAGCAGGGCCTCAGTGAAGACTCAAGACCTACAAGCATTTAGTTATGCAAGCAAGCCAAGCGCCCTGACTCGTGTCACTGTCCACTGAGTTCTTTTCACACTCCCTCCAAACATCGGGTGTCCTCCAGGGGTCTTGCCTCAGCACGAGCTTCTGTCTCAGCTGCCATCACTCTGCCAATCAGCCTGTGTCTGCAGAAATGGCAAAACAAAACAAACAAACAAACAAATAAAACCCTGCAGCACGCCACCAGATGTTTTTTGGTGTCTTTCTCTCTATAAAATCCCAACAAATGGAGCTCAACAGCACATGTAAGGCAGACCAACACGTCTGTGTCATTAGCAAAGAATCCTTCATCAAGCATCCTTTCACACGCTTGCTTTAGCAGAACATCTTTTCACCTGTTTTTATTTCAGCAAAATGTTCCTCCGTGAGTCCGCCTTAGCCTTTCACCTGTGTCTGCTTCAGTGAAACATTCCTACACATGTCTGCTTTACCAAAATGCCCTTTCACTTGGCGCTCCAAAGAACCCTCAGGTTTCCTCTTCACAAGTGGGTGAAGCTGGGAACAGGGAGAGGTGGTGAGGGGTGAGCACACCAATTGATGTCTAGTGCCAAATGGGCAGCCCTGACGACATGCAGACGGTTTGAAAAGACATAGTAAGTATCAAAATCGTACTCGGCTATGGAGAGGATTTGAAGAGTAGTGCATTGAGAATGTAAACCAACCAAGGCTCATGGGTGAAAAAGGGTCAGGTGGATAAAACAGACCACATGCAAGAACAGTTAGGCAATGTAAGCAGAAAGACACAAGCTCCAAGACTGATAGGAAAGAAATAGTCGAAAACAAAGACATGGCAACAGAAAAAACGGATGGCATTGAGAGCCTGTTATGAGGTAAAATGTGGCTAGTGGAAGAAGCTCGGCGTGAAGGCACGTCAACAGATATTTCTCAGAGAACTAAAGTGTGCACCTGTACATAAACCTGCAAAGAATGCTTGCAGCACCTTATTAATGATTGCCCAAGTTTCAAAATAACTGGCATATATATCCTTTTGTGGGTTTGTGACTAGAAATAAATAACTAAGGTGCACAATTTCTAGACAATGCACAATTATTCATCACTAATAAAAAAAATGAGTACCAAGGCATGAAAAGACATAGAAAAGATTTAAATACGTGTTGCCAAGTGGTACAAGTCAATCTGAAAAGGTTACGTGGTACATCTTTCCATCTGAATGAAAGCATTTTTTAAACAAAGAACTATAGAGCGAGCAATCAGTAGCTGCTATGGACTACAACAGAGTGGAAGGCTAAAGAAGAGAGCAGAGGATTCTCAGTAGGGTGAAACTATGATGCAATAACAACGGTACATTGATTCTGCATTGGCTAAAATTCATAGAATGTATAATGCCAAAAGTGGAGCTTAGCGTAAACTATAAACTTGGGGTAATGACGGCATGGCGCTGCGTGATGAAGAGGGACAGCAAACGTTCTACTCGGATGGGATAAAGTCGGGGGCTATTTGAAAATCTATCCTTTTATCTCAGCTTGACTGGGACTCTCAAACAACTCTTTAGTAAGATATAGGGGCTGGGGAGATGGCTTAGTGTGTACAACAGGGTTACACTTAAGCATACAGATCTGAGTTCAGCTCCCTAGAACCCAACTAAAAGTAGGATAAAAACTCACCTATAATTCAGGTGATTAGGAAGAGAGATTGGATTTCCAGGGTCCTAACTAAACTTTGCCACATCGGTGAGCTCTAGATTCTTTAAGACACCTTGCTCAGAAAATAAATAAGATAGAGAACAATCAATGATAATTTTTTACATTCAAAATTGACCTGCAAACTACCACATGGAAGGCATTATCTATGGCGACAAAGATATGATCAAATTATTTCCTTTAATGATGATAAGTCATGGCACAGTTGGCCAGATAACTTAGGTCACTAGTGATACTCTAAAAGAATACTTGAGACTGGGTAACTTACAAAAAATAAAAAAGAAAGAAAGAAAAAGATATTTAGTTTCTTACAGTAAAGTTCTATAGGCTGAGCAAGTGATCACCAAGGGCAGTATGGGAAAGTGATGTCCTAATTCACAGAGGATCCTTATCACAGAGTAGAAGAGAATTCTGGTCTGGAGTTCCCTAAAAGGAACCGAATTTACCTCATGAGATCTCCTTCTTTATCATCTCCCAAAGGTATAATCTCCTCGGATGAATCTTAGGTAGAATCTCATCACTAGGGATGAGCCTTCAATAGACTGCGTCAGGGAGAACACAAGCTTTCGGGAGGCAGGGTCGAGGCAGTGAAGGCTTTAAACCATTAATCTTTAAAAAGAAGATTTAAGAGGCTGTGGCAGGGGAATCATAAGTTTAAAACCACCCTGGGCTACATATTGAAACCTTGTGAGGATCATGAGGATCAGTGCTATCAATTTGGCAAATTTGAGCCTATCAGTGTGTGTTTATGTGTTTTATATTTAAACATAATTTCTCATATATGTTATATAATTTCTCATATATGCATATGTGTATATACATACATATGTACATGTAAATATACATCATATACACATACATATGCATGAGAAAGCTCACTTTCTCATGTGAAAGATCCCAGCTGGCATGGCTCCCTCTCTGCATTCTGACTGGATGTGATGTGACTCCACTGCTTCAAGCTCCTGACACCTTTACTTCCCAACCATGAGGGACTGGACTTTGGAACTACGAGATTAAAATAAGCCTTTGTTCCCTTCAGCAACAGGAAAAGAAGCTAAGACAGACATTGTCTTTATAAATGGGGGGGAGAGGTTGGTAATCAGAAGATATACCAATTGATATAAAAAATTGGGCTGGAGAGATGGCTCAGTGGTTAAGAGCACTGACTGCTCTTCCAAAGGTGCTGAGTTCAAATCCTAGCAACCAAATGGTGGCTCACAACCACCTGTAATGATATCTGATGCCCTCTTTTGCTGTGTCTGAAGACAACTACAGTGTACTTACATATAACAATAAATAAACCTTTGGGCCAGAGTGTGCAGAGATCCTGAGTTCAATTCCCAGCAACCACATGGTGGCTCAGACCATCTGTACAGCTACAGTATACTCATATACATAAAATAGGTAAATATAAAAAGAAAAAAGAAAATTGATAGAGCTAGAGAGATGGTTTGATTATAACACTGAAAGTTACATCAATGACTGAAAATAGTAGTTCACCCATCAAAAATTGGGAAAGGTGGGAAAGTGTTTGGAATGCTGTGAATGACCTAAATCCTCCCATGTGTCATGTGATCTCAGAGCAGACAAGCCTGTGGCTGCCTAGGGCTGTTTATTATGCTACAGATACATATGCTTTTTTAACATTACCATCCTTTCTCTTCATGAATCCAGAGAGGTTAAATCTAGTTTAGTATTTACATCTTGGTGATTATCAAGACACCCCTAACTGGACTGAAAGACCATCAGATGGTAGGGAATTTTGCCTGCTATTGTAAACCAGTGCTTAGCAGTATGTGGTGATTATTGAATATTTTATTTTCTTTACTGTCACTACTACTCCCAGTGTATTTATTTAAATAAAATAAGCTCTTGCTATGAAAAAATAAATCTAGTTTAAATTCAAGGATCTTATATGAGTTTTAATTTTTTTTATCCCAATCATATAAAGAGCATCTTGCAAAGACAACATGCAAAGACAAGTGTCACACTAAGTAAAGAAGGCAGATCCTGAGGATAAAGTTGAAGAAAGCACTGTTGGCATTGGGCCAATGCCTCCTATGCCCAATCTCTCCTTACAAAGAACTGTAATTAAGTTTAAAAATAAAACAGACACGTGGTGGCTCAGCAATTTAAAACACAGACTGCACTTCCAGAGGACCTGAGTTCAGTTTCCAGCACCCACCTCAGACAGCTTACTTCCTCCCCTGGAAATCTAGCTCAGAGGGCATCTGACACCCTCTTCTTGCATCTGCAGGCATCTACACACATGTGGCATCTACTCCGGGTCACACACACATACATAAAAATACACTAAATTCCAAAGAAAATGCAAACTACGTAGTCCATACTATTTCTATGTAGGGAGCTGTCAGCAGAGTCTGGATGCTTCTCTCTGACTTTCAGTTCTGTTATCCTAGAAGGATCCTAACCTGTATGGAGAGACATCAATAGTCCAGATCAGGAAGTCTGCCTATCAAAAGGTCTTGATATGCAGTCTGCGTGTAAGTAGCTAATCTAACTTCTTTGCATTAAACCTTGCTTAATAATTTTTAAAGTTTATTTTTAGTCATGTGTGTGTCTGTCATCTGTGTGTGTGTGTGTGTGTGTGTGTGTGTGTGTGTGTGTGTGTATGTGGTGTGTGTGATATCTGAGTATAGGTATAAACAGATCCCAGAAGCAGGAGCTGAATCCCCTGGAGATGGAGGAGGTGACTGTAAGTCATCTGACACAAGTGCTGGCAAATAAACTCAGATTCTCTACCAAGCCATGTCTTTAGTCTTGTCCACTGATAATTTTAACCAAGTTGAACAAGAGTGGAAAGGATTATTTTTTTAGCATAATGATCACAAATTACCCATACTCTGAATTACTTTAAAAGCATATGTGAGTGCATTTGAAAACAAGATGGAAATAAAGTGGTTGGCATGTGACCAGTGAAAAATGGGTGATCATATGATGGTGATACTTAGTTTTTCTATTCTCTTGAATTTTTTTTATCATTTCCCTTCAATATCTACATTGATCTAAGTCAAATACAGGGCTAGCTATCGATCCCAGAGCCCTGCACATGCTAGACTGGTTCTCTGACACCAAGCTACGTCCCTAATTCTAAATTAGTTTTATTCATCAAATATGAAAGCATTATTTTCATTTTGAACGTTTTTCAAGTTTGCTCATCCTGTTGGACAAAGGCATGATTGAAGAGAAAAGAGCTGATTTTCTCCTCAGCAGCCAACTAAATCACAACTTTAGAAAACTCCTAAGTATATTAATGTCACTGCCTTGGAACTCGCCAAGATCCATCAAAGGTTCTCAAATTGCTTACAGCCAGAAGACCCCAGTGTGTGGCCTAGACTCACATAATTCTATAGCCACAGTTAGAAACTTCCTGACATTTGGTAGTGAGCCTAAACTTTAGAGGGGATCATCACACTTCAATTCATTATTTGGAGATCAATAAAGAGAAGTCAGGGTAGCATAAAATAGAATCCTACTGTAACCTACCCCGCTGTTAAATAAAGTTGCTTTCTGCTTTTCATTGACCAAAAGTATGGTTTGAACCCAGCCAGTCACTGCTTGGGGCCAGAGTTAGAAAATATTCTTTTCCTAATTTATGTTCCATTGACTTTTTATGGTGGCAGCTATTGATCTCTCTTTACTCCATCACATCAGATGCAGCAACCCAATTCAAAGCCTGGATCGTGACTTCAGGTGAGCAGCCTTTAATGTGCAGGAGAAATAGAGGCAGAAACATGATTTGTTTTGCTTTTGCAGACCTTTTATTATGGGCACAGATGTCGGATGCTGTCTCAGCTGGCATCCACTGTGGTATAGGGCAGGTGAGCTGCCTGCCTTCCTGGCCCGCTATGACCATAAAACAAACCGAACATTTCAGGAATGACTCATTTGATTAGAGGATCCAAAAATAACATTGGCAGCTACAGAAGAAAAGAGCAGAGCCCTTTTTCTGGAAGGGTCACTGATGGTCCCTAGGAACCGGAAAATAATGGAGGAGGGATTGCTTGTTCTTTATACAACATTAAACCTAAACTTCATTAACATCTTTGTTACAGAACAGTTTAGAACGAATGGCTTGCATTTGGTTCAAGAAGGATCATTCTGTTATTTATATGCCTTTTGAACTCCTTCAAATATGTTTTTTAAAAATGGATTTCATTGTTAGAAAAAAAGCAATGTATGTCAAGTCCCACACATGAGTTCTAAGAGATAGAGGACAGTACTGCCTGGGTCTGAATGGTTGTTCATGCAGGGACTATAATTTTATTGTAACTGTTTCTTGTTTATAATCTCCACAATGAACCCCCTGCCTTGTTATACAAGTGTAAGTAAATAAATATAAATAAAAAACCCTGATGAGTTTGGCTTGGCCATGTAAGGGAAGGGACCATACATAAATATTACATGATTTCCTGCCCCTGAAACAGAACCAGTAGGGCATGGGCCTCCATGAGTATCGATGGTTGCTGTGGGTGTACACTTTGTTTACATAATACTATATATACTTTCACATTCCTCTTTTGAGGAAAGCCCTCTCTGTCAAAATTAATGACTGCATGATAATCAGAGACAACACAAGTCTGGGAGGCAAGGGCATGCCTTTCTTAGCAAGATACTAGAATGCTGTGACCTTCAGGATAGCACTTACAGCTATGAAAGCATGCATTCCAAAATATATAATTTCTCAACTATGCAAACTATAAGAGTGAAATACGAATTGTAAAAGGAGCTTCACAGATCTAAAGGAACAGAGCCACTTGGCTGCACTATGAGCCAGCTTGTCAGAAATATACTATGGAAGGAGATTAAGAGATTTGGGAGTAGTGATTACGAGGCAAGGTCCCACCCAGCTAAATTTTTTGTTTATGCTTACAAAGGCAAGTGGATTCCTGAGTTCAAGGTCAGCCTGGGACAGAGCTAATTTAAGTCCAGATGTTGTCAGAATGGTAATTTCAGGATCAGGTCCCATCCAGCTATCTTACTAACTGTTCTTTTGCTTGCTGTCTCTATTTGTGAACCAAGGGGTTTGAGTATTGGGATGCTGACTCGTGGGATAATCAAAAGGGAACCTAGGATAAAGACTGAATTGATATGTAAAATAAAGATTGGACATTTTGGTCTTCAAGAGATGAGTTATCCAGAGAGATTTTAGAATAGCAAAAGACATCTGTGTGGGGGCTGGAAAGATGGCTCAGTGGTTAAGAGCTCTGCTGTCTCTCTCTCTGTCTCTGCTGTCTGTTCTCCCAAAGATCCAGAGTTCAATTCCCACCAACCACATGGTGGCTTGCAACCATCTGGGATCTGATGCCCTCTTCTGGTGTGTCTGAAGAAAGCAATGGTGTATTCATATACATTAAATAAATAAATATTTTAAAAAGAGAGACAGCTATCTTCAGCAGAGCTGGAGATCTTGAGAGAGAGAGAGAGAGAGAGAGAGAGAGAGAGAGAGAGAGAGAGAGAGAGAACACAGTCTGAAAAGCTGTCTCAATCAGAACACACACACACACACAAACACACACACCATCTTGAACAGAACACAGGCTGTAAGCTTGGGCCCATGATTTGACTTCAAGTAGGTTTTTTCACTGCTCTCAAACACTCCTTCTCGGAGGAAGTCAAACTATCATTATTTGCAGACGACATGATCGTCTACCTAAGTGACCCAAAGAACTCCACTAGAGAGCTCCTACAGCTGATAAACAACTTCAGCAAAGTGGCAGGTTACAAAATCAACTCAAGCAAATCAGTGGCCTTCCTATACTCAAAGGATAAACAGGCTGAGAAAGAAATTAGGGAAATGACCCCCTTCACAATAGCCACAAACAGTATAAAGTATCTTGGGGTGACTCTTACCAAACATGCGAAAGATCTGTATGGCAAGAACTTCAAGACTCTGAAGAAGGAAATGGAAGAAGACCTCAAAAAATGGGAAAACCTCCCATGCTCATGGATCGGTAGAATCAATATAGTTAAAATGGCCATTTTGCCTAAAGCACTATACAGATTCAATGCAATACCCATCAAAATCCCAACTCAATTCTTCACAGAGTTAGAAAGAGCAATTATCAAATTCATCTGGAACAACAAAAAACCCAGGATAGCTAAAACTATTCTCAGCAACAAAAGAAAATCTGGGGGAATCAGTATCCCTGACCTCAAGCAATACTACAGAGCAATAGTGTTAAAAACTGCATGGTATTGGTACAGTGACAGGCAGGAGGATCAATGGAACAGGATTGAAGATCCAGAAATGAACCCACACACCTATGGCCACTTGATCCTCGACAAAGAGGCTGAAAACATCCAATGGAAAAAAGATAGCCTTTTCAACAAATGGTGCTGGTTCAACTGGAGGTCAGCATGCAGAAGAATGCGAATTGATCCATCCTTGTCTCCTTGTACTAAGCTCAAATCCAAATGGATCAAGGACCTCCACATAAAGCCAGACACTCTGAAGCTAATAGAAAAGAAACTGGGGAAGACCCTTGAGGACATCGGTACAGGGAGAAAGTTTCTGAACAGAACACCAATAGCGTATGCTCTAAGAGCAAGAATTGACAAATGGGACCTCATAAGGTTACAGAGTTTCTGTAAGGCAAAGGACACCATCAAGAGGACAGATCGGCAACCAACAAATTGGGAAAAGATCTTCACCAATCCTACATCAGATAGAGGGCTAATATCCAATATATATAAAGAACTCAAGAAGTTAGACTCCAGAAAACCGAACAACCCTATTAAAAAATGGGGTACAGAGTTAAACAAAGAATTCTCACCTGAAGAACTTCGGATGGCGGAGAAGCATCTTAAAAAATGCTCCACTTCATTAGTCATTAGGGAAATGCAAATCAAAACAACCCTAAGATTTCATCTTACACCAGTCAGAATGGCTAAGATTAAAAATTCAGGAGACAGCAGGTGTTGGAGAGGGTGCGGAGAAAGAGGAACACTCCTCCACTGCTGGTGGGGTTGCAAATTGGTACAACCACTCTGGAAAGCAGTCTGGCGGTTCCTCCGAAAACTGGGCACCTCACTTCCAGAAGATCCTGCTATACCACTCCTGGGCATATACCCAGAGGATTCCCCACCATGTAATAAGGATACATGCTCTACTATGTTCATAGCAGCCCTATTTATAATTGCCAGATGCTGGAAAGAACCCAGGTATCCCTCAACAGAAGAGTGGATACAAAAAATGTGGTATATCTACACAATGGAGTACTATTCAGCCATTAGAAACAATGAATTCATGAAATTCTTAGGCAAATGGATGGAGCTAGAGAACATCATACTAAGTGAGGTAACCCAGACTCAAAAGGTGAATCATGGTATGCACTCACTAATAAGTGGTTATTAACCTAGAAAACTGGAATACCCAAAACATAATCCACACATCAAATGAGATACAAGAAGAAAGCAGGAGTGGTCCCTGGTTCTGGAAAGACTCAGTGAAACAGTATTTGGCAAAACCAGAACGGGGAATTGGGAAGGGGTGGGAGGGAGGACAGGGGAAGAGAAGGGGGCTTACGGGACTTTCGGGGAGTGGGGGGGGGCTAGAAAAGGGGAAATCATTTGAAATGTAAATAAATTATATCAAATAAAAAAAAAATAATGTGTATCTAAAAAAAAAAAAAAAAAAAAAAAAAAAAAAGACTTGAAAAAAAAAAAAAAAAAAAAAAAAAAAAAACACTCCTTCTCTCAGAACCCCTCTCCAAGAAGATGCTGGTCCTTGGCATCTTGACCTTTTAAAAGCATTGAACATTGAACATTGAATAAATGCTCTGGTCTGTTAAGAATATACTCGGAACTTCTTTCCAAAAAGAGGTTGTGGTATATAGTGGATATTTTGATTAAGAATATTAGTTTCTCTGAAGCTTTAGCTGAAAGTACAGCAATAATATGATGTCCCACAAGTATCACAATGTAGTCAATTATTTTTCTATAAAATTGTTTTTATAAATGCTGTGTTTTTATGCAACTCATGATAATAAATCTTCTCTATTCTAGAATAAAAAAATAAAAGCTGTACATCTCTGAAGAA
Source organism: Apodemus sylvaticus (assembly GCF_947179515.1). Lineage (NCBI taxonomy): Eukaryota > Metazoa > Chordata > Mammalia > Rodentia > Muridae > Apodemus > Apodemus sylvaticus. The sequence continues at coordinate 44,049,464 of NC_067472.1, read as the reverse complement.
CAAGGTAATAAAGGAAAATTTAGATGTCAATGATTTTCATCTAGAACATAAGAAAGAAATATGAAGAACACCATAATGGTAAGTTATGAATAAATATGCTTTTTTGTATGTCAAAACTTAAAATAACTCCAACAAGCAGCTATAGGATATAGCCATCTCTTCCTAATGTTTTGAATTATCCAGAAGATATAGGCCCTATCTTCTGGGGCAGTAACTTTATAACTTAAAACAAGTGGGAGAAAAGAGTATAGTGTGTCTGAATCTATTCTGTCCTCCTCCATGGAGGCTTAAGTGGCCTTGAGAGAGAGAGAGAAATAGACCAATAAGGACATAGTGTTTAAAAGAGAAAAGGTGGGGGGAAAATATACATTTAATACATCTTTTTACATTGCATGCTTTGACGGTAGTGGTAACATGAACTGTATGTTATTTTTCTGTTGTGAAGGGACAAGTTGAGTTTTTTTTCTTTTGATTCTAACCTTGTCTCCAAGTAACAATGGAAACCTCAGAAGCCCTGAGAAACCCTGATGACAGAAACATCTCGCCTTCCTTGACAAAGATTAGGTGCTTCTAGCCCTACGAACCTGAAATGAAGCACAGGAGCTATGTGCTATAGAAAGGAGGCAACGCCAACTCTAAACCTTCGCATGTGCCCCAAACAATATCAGCATCCGATACTCTGTGACTCTGTGCCCTCCACGCTGTCAGCATCTTCAAGGACCACACACCATCATCACACAGAAAGTGTTGATTTTCCAGAAAGTATCTCCAAACACCTTCAAGTAATGACAGACACCCCAGAGAAACAGCATATACTAGAAAGTGGAAGCCCCAACATGAACTTCATTATACACTGTAAGCCAATAGCTACACTGCTTGGTGGAGAAAGACTAGGAGTACCTACGTCATTTCTTTTGCTAACATGGACTTCATCATGAACCTGCTCTCCAGCCTGTGCTGGGGTTCATTCAAATTGCTTCTCAAAATGCATCACTGGCCTTGGGTTCAGAGGTAAACAGGCTCTAGTGCAACCTCTACTAAACAGGATGCTTTAGTGGATCAGAGGAGTAAACTGTAGTCTGCCCTGGCCACATCTCAAATATCTCCTCAGATTTTCCTTTCAGATTTGTCTGTACATTAGGACAGAGGTGTCCATTCCAAAAACCACCCTGTATTGTCTGTTCCTCAACACAGCTGCTACTGGAGTCCCATTGATGCTCCAGGCTTACACATAAGTTGCCTCCTCTTTTCTCTTCTGTGGTAGCAGTGGTTCTGAAGAGACAGTATGTCAAGAGAAACTGGTGAGTAACTTAAATGTCTCAGAGCTGAAGCTTCAATATCTTCAGAAACCATCTCTAAACCAATGCCACCAACAATGTACAACATTACCCTTTAGAACATTTTTAAGTGCTTAAAGTCAGCCTTGGTATTTTCTAACAGTTTGACTTTTTGTTATCTCATACTGGGTAGTTGAATCTTGCAGTATCCTTGCAAAACTGGAAGAACAAGGAAAACACCTAAAGTTATATCATGATGTGTCTTTTCTTCATGCTAGTGTCATGCCTACCTTTTGGTTACATTGATTTAGGAAGCTCTGGCACAAAGAACAAGGAAGATGTACAATTCTTCCTGTTGACCCATTTTAGCAAAATCAGGGGGAAAAAAACCTACTTCATATCAACTATCTAGGGACAGAGTTAGATAAGAAAAGTGCTATAAAGACAAGACAAACTACTTAAAGATTTAAAACAATCTCAATTGTAGTATGAAAATGTAGTTTTTGTTGATTTGGTACAGAAAACTAAACTATGTCTTACAGATAAAATATGGTACAGATTACATTGCTTTGCATCTTTTAATTTGAGGAACATGCCCTTTTGAGAGGACTTCACATTAACAAACACCAGCAAATGTTGTTAATAAAAAAGAAATATCAATTCTTTTTAAAACATTTCTTTAAAATTAAAGCTAATGATGTTAACATCTAAAAACTGTTTCTAATATTTTTTTATTTTATTTTCTAAATTCTTTGTTTACATTCCAAATGCTTTCCCCTTTCCCAGTTCCCCCCTCCCAATATGGCCCATTTTATATGAGTAACTAGTATATTTCAAGTTTCCAGAATATAAAGCACCTGATACACAGCTACGTTAGAGATTTCATGTTAAGTGTACATTACTAGTATTATGAAAGGGGTCACAAATATCAGGGCATTTTCACAATGATCTGCTATACTCTAATGAAGAAGACTGGCCATGTGGCTCAGTTTGTAAAGTGGCTTTCCAACAACCTGAGTTAGTTTTGTCCCTGATCCCTAGAACCTACGTGGTTGATGGAGAAATATTGAGTCCTGCAAACAGTTCTCTGACCACCTCATAGCTTGCCCACGTTCATACGCATGCACACACATGGGATGATAAATGTATTGTTATTTTAATTTACAAAAATGAAAGCATATATAATTGAATTTCTTATTTAATGCTTTATGTGAAATACTATAAAATATAAGACCGTAAAAATATGATTTAGATGTAAGTAAGATGGAACTATTACACTCTGAGCTACTTTAAAATGATTATCATGCTTAAAACTGCCAAAGGCAATTCTTCCTCATCATAATGTGTATTTTTGGATATATAAATTAAAAAGTCAATAAGCCATTGTGATGTGCAAATTCCAACTATGGGCTATTTCTTAAAAGTGCAACTGCTAATTATTATGGCTAGAACACAGGACAGTAAGTTGTCTGCCAAGAGCCTTGACCAGACACAGAAATGTGATTTTAAGTAAATAAGATTTAACACCCAGAGGAGAGCTTGCAAAGCACTATGTGGGTTGGCTTGTCTTGAAAGTATAGTGATAGGAATGGAGAGTGCAGACCACTAATCACAGGAGCCGGTACCTCTAGCTGATTTACTGACTTCACCCGTGCATATCAGGAAGCAGAGCCTCCACAATAGCCTAGATCACAAGTGCTTGTGGAAGGCTCCACCTGAACGGCATCATAGATCATCAAGTTCACCATCCTCATGCTGCAGGTAAAGAACTAGACCAGATAATTCAATATCCCTGGACTTTGGTGTCAAACCAACTAGTTTATATCAAGGTATCTCCACTCTACCGATTCTCAAAGCACAACAGAGCTACTGAGTTTTGATATGTGATCAGAGGGTTTATAAATTATTCTTAATTTAAGCCTTCCCCATTTTTAATGATTCCATGGATGAAGTATTTTATTCGAGATTTAAATAAATCCTTTCTGGTAAAACCCCTTGTATGAAAATGTTTTTAAGGGCATCATGGCAAGGCTGTTGCTCTAATGGGCCTTCTATTGTTGATGTGTTGAACTGTCCCTGCACCTTGAGATAACCGTGAGTACTGATGCCCACGTGTGTGCTTCTCACCTGTTGTCTCCTGGAATTTTCACAAGAGCTGGTAACACATTTCCCAAGGAAGGATCTCCGGTAGCAGTAAATCTAAAGGCTAAAGAAAGGGCTGCCTTAAAATGTTTGACATTCCATTGCTGTTGAATGGTAGACATTCAGGAGACAGGTGGAGGCAACTGAAACCTTATCCATGTATTTCTTTGTCCAAGAAAAATGCACCTGGTTCCACTCTAGAGATTCATCATTAGATTAGATCTAGTAAAGAAAGGAACAGTTTTCAAAGCATACAGAAACTACAAGTTCTAGAAATATCCTTCTGGCTTGACAGGACATGGGAGCTTGGAAGGTATGTGGAGATGTGGAAAGACCACTTTGGGCTCAAGTAAAAGAGCTCTCCTCTCTGCATTTCTTAAATTTGGCTTCCATAGAAGCTTGCAAGACCTCAGAGAAATACTTTTGTTGCTGCTAAAGATGGTTGAAAACATGGCTCTAGGCCATCATACAGACAAAAGGACTTCTAATTTCCTAAAGTGGCAAGTGGAACCCTTTGCAACAACTCAGACTCCAGTTTACAAAAGTATTTGTTTCCAATAGGTATCTACCTTCCTTCTTTGTATGGATGTAATTTATACCAGAACTCAGGAGTGTTCTTTCAAGGAGATCCAAACAAAAGGAAGAATGTTTACATGCTTAGATTTTGTCAGGTAGCTATGTAAACAAGAAAGTCCTAGAAACCTATCAGTCAATGTTCCTTTCTCTCCTAAAGAATTCAGTAACTTCCTAGACACTGGTCCCTTGAAAGCTGTCTTAATTAAAGCTGCACTGGTAATTTGTCTGCACAATGGTAATCACAGATGTCTATAATACTTCTCAAGTGGAAATGTCAAAGGAAAATTGTGCGATCTCTATTAGCTGCACATAATTAAAGGTCCTGATTCATTCTGGGAGGGTCTCTGTGGGGACTTTTAACTGAGAGTTCATTGGGCATGCAGCTAGCTGAATAGATTGGCCTTTGCTAAAAACTGAATGCAATTCTATCACCACAGGATGGATTAGTAGAACAATAATCAGCAGTAAACTGCTGTGGGGATCTGAGAAGTTAAATACATGGTAATAGTCATCCCTATAAAACTATTCAGGCGATGACTAATGAGTGGCCTCAACTTAATAGTATCTCTGTCATGCTAGGGAAGCAACAGAAATGAAGCCAAGTAGCACTTTTAAAACTCCATGAAGTCTTTGTGAACTGATGTCTGACCATACTCTAGACAAGTCCACCGGTCAAATATTCGTATCTGCCAAGTGCCAGGCACCGGGAGAGGGGAGGCCCTTTCTTTATCTCTGTTCATGACATATGGGGGAGGGGATTGTCTCTGACCCGACTCAGTTCTTCCTCCACAGAGCTCACAGGTTTAGCCCTTCCACTATGATATAACCTAAGGCATCAGTCTTAATGACTTCAAATCAAAGCTATGGAGGTCAGGAAAATGGTAGAACTCAGTTCTATCCTCCCTCAGCCCTCCACCTCCGCTGACACAGAGTTGTGAAACACACAACAAATTGAGTCCCGTCCTTTCCACTGCACAGCTGCCTTCCACAATGATCTTTTCATCTTAACTTTAAGTGGGAAGAGCTGGAGAAAATACTTTACATATCCATATTCAGGACAGAAGGTACGCATGTCCATTATCTCAACATTGTAGAGGTGGAGGCAGGAGGATCACACGTGGGAGCTTAATGGCTTTCAAACATTCAAAGTCTGAGAAGTGGTGAAAGCAGAGAGCTAAGATTCTGGGTTCTGTTCCTAACACTGAAAAGATGAGAGAAAAAAATCAGAAGGCGCTTTGCTTCAGTAATGTTTCCTTTCTATAATTCTCTGAGCAGTGACTATGGAGAATGTGTTAGCTACTTTCCATCACAGGGATAAAATGCCTCCAGAATCAGTGGCTGAAAGGGGTTCTTTTAGCCCATGTTCTCAATCCATGGTGGCTTGGCCTTATTGCTCTGAGCCAGAAGCACCATAATGTACTGTGACAGAAATGTGTGAAGAATCAGACCAACTCAGAGTTTCCAAGAACAGTCGAGGGGAGAATTCAATGTCCTCTTCAAGAGAGTATATATGTCCAATCACCTAACTTCTACTAGGTTCCATCTCCTGACAAAAATCATCAAAAGCAAACAGAGGACTAAGACTTTAGCAGTTGGGCTCTGGGGAGCATTCCAGATCCCAACTTCTGACCACAGCACAGAAGTACAATGTTAGGTCTTGAGTCAAAGGAATCAGTGAAAATGTTCATGTTTAAGAAACCTGATTCAGCTGGGCGGTGGTGGCGCACGCCTGTAATCCCAGCACTCAGGGAGGCAGAGGCAAGCGGATTTCTGAGTTCGAGGCCAGCCTGGTCTACAGAATGAGTTCCAGGACAGCCAGAGCTACACAGAGAAACCCTGTCTCGAAAAAACCAAATCCAAAAAAAAAAAAAAAAAAAAAAAAACCTGATTCAGTCAAGGAAGAGAAAGGTGTGCTAATCAAGTGCCTCAAACAAGCAACAACCCACCTGGGGAGCAAAGGGAGAGGGAAAAAGTGCTTAGCTGAAGGAGGGTGCTCTGCACTGGGGGCTGAGCAATTAGATCACTGAGTGTAGACTGGCCAGCTCCTCTCCAGCAGTATTTTCCGCAAAACTGAGAAAAAAGCCAAGGGTGCTTCCATGGGGTCTCTACTGTGTTCCACTCAAATTCTTCTTTTCATAATACCTTTACTGTGGCGTTCACTTTTGCTTTTTTTTTTTTCCAAAACAGTGGAGATACACACACACACACACACACACACAGCTGGTCCCAAACTCAGATCAGTCTATTTCAGCCACCTGAGTGCTGCAATTCGAAACATGTGCCACCATTCCTGGCTCCCCCAGTAGAATTCGTAAGATCTAGACATCGCTTTTCCATTTTGCTAAGATCTAGAAAGATCAAAACTGTCCTGTGTACTACAGTCTCGCTGTTAGGAAAGGTGGGAAAGTAATAGACTGGGAGAAGTGGCAGATTCCTGCCCAAAAGGAACGGTCAAACCCAGAACTGGGTATCCCTAAAGCCCTTCCTGGTTACTGCATGCCAACTTCTTCAGGTCCCCTTTAAATCTTCAGGAGAGATTTGGTTTCTTACCTCCATGTAACACCATCATTTTTATTGAAGCCTAAAGTACATCTTGGTCAAAGGCCCAGGAAGCTAGTGAAGACACCGCTAACTTCACAAGAGCCCCTGCTCCAAATACTGGAGTATGCCTCAGACCGACTTGCTTATGGCTCTGTCTGACTTTGTTTCCTGCATTTGGAGGTTGGGAGGAATACAGAGAAACAACCTCCCCGAGTCATATCCTCTCAGTGAGAAGCTAAGGCAGCTAGCAGCCAGAAGACCTTAATGCCAGTCTGGAGTGGCATCTGGAGACCTTTTTAAAAGCCCTGTGTTGGTAAGCTAGTGAGACTTCTGCACACTCAGAGACCTGCTAATGACCCCTCCCTCATAATCAGCTTTGAATTCTATATCTGATATCTCTTGCAATATAATTTTCAGAAAGATAGTGTCACCCTTACCCCTCTTTCAGATATAAAATCCAATATGGGACTGGGAAGGTGAGGAGAACAGGGTTTTATTGAAACCCACTTGGGGAGGAAGTTTATGCCAGTTAGAATAGCTATCTTACAGATGTATGTTTCAGTTCTTTTTAATCTACTGTTACATGATTTCTTCTTCTCAAAACAATGAGATCTGAGTAGTATTTCTTGTTCTGGGTAGGAACATAGCTTTCTAAACTGTAAAATATCACAAAGACATACTATCGTTCCATCATTCAAGAGTTAAATCAAATAGACCTGTCAGTCACCTAGAGAGGAAAATGCCCCTCAGGAAGACATTAGTTAGTTCAAGAAACTGCAAGAAACATCGGGCACCTGAAGACTTATTAAGAAGATTAGAATAAATAGCCCATTAATGAGATATGTACGTGTGTTTCCTCAAAGCTAGGCCTGTCTGCTTTTGTAAGTTTTAACTCGGAAAGCAATGACCATTTATTTTCTTTCTTCAGTCTCCCCTGTTCACACACTGGCCAAAATCCTAAGGCTGCTTGCCCTGATACTGAGTATTCTCACTCAGAAAACCCACTTCCTGGACAACTCACAGACTCATTGTGAAGTTGCCTGTTTATTGACTTCTAATAATGAATAACTTGACCGCAATGAACATGACTGACTGACAGTCTTACTTCCATCTCCCTTCTTCCTTCTCCTCCTGGCAGCTACAGAGAGCAGTAGCTTGTGTGTTCTGTCAGGCCTTTCTCTCAAGCTTAAATAAAACTCTACTCTAGTTTCCCTCTTAGACCTTTTCTAAATATAAGACTAAGAAGTTGCAAAATGGACTTTCTATTCCATGCTAATAAAATCCTCAAATCTGATCAATAAATTGAGGGCTGGACTGTAGTTGGTAGGAGGGTCCCCAGATTATTCTAGTTGAATCACCACAGACAGCGTATTATTTTATTTATGCTGCTATCACACTACATCTGAAATAGGAACAGACTGTTAATCCCTCTACAGCACTGAAGGCAAGAGAGTATGGAGATTTTTCTTATTATGTTAATGAGAGAGGATAGAAAGACCAGAAGTTATAACTGTAACCACTGAAATGGGCACTCCAAACTGTCCAAAGGTGATGTAAGACTCCTAGTAAAGCACATGTAACAGACAGCATGTTCAGGGAATGGGTGCTATGCAAATGTTCCCAAAAGCCCTGAACTCTACATAATTCTCTCTCCAAACTTTGCTGAGCTTCTAAACTTTGCCTCTGTTCTAATTTCAATTTCTCCCTCTTCAGAGGTATACTGTTTCTTAACTAGCTTTGCTCCTGGTGTGACTACATGTCCCTCCATTCTTTGCCATGGAACACAAAAGCCTGGAAGTCCTAGAGGGTGCTCACTAAATCCCAGTATCAACCAATATCAGCGCCATAGTCAAACCACAGTAGACAGCGATCTCATGGAAATAGAAACAGTATCCAGGAAATGCTCTGCAATCACCTCCCCCCTCCCCAATTCTCATTACTTTCTGAAGCCTAGGATGAGTAATAACATAATTGACATAAAATCCAGGAGGAAGATAATTTGCAGCTGAGATTAAGAAGTACAATAAGAATCTACAATAGCTCTTGTAAATCTTGTTTGCAGGGAGTGTGGACAGCCCTGAAGAAAACCCAAGGACAAAAGAGGAAGCAAGACATGGGTCCTATCAATGAGGACTTCCTACTCCTCTTCTTCCTCCTCCTCCTTCTTTTTTAATTGTATACCAAGAGATTTTGATTTGTGTAAGGGTGGGGCATAAGAGGCATGCATACTATTAGAAGTTTCCATAGTGATTTTAATTTGTGTCCAAGTTGATCATGTTATCAAACTTTGGGGCACTTTAGAATCGCCTGGATAAAGTTTTGCCCTCCTGACCCCTAACTCATACTCCACACCAATTAAGACAAAAATCCTCAAGGATAGAACCCAGGCATCAGTATCTTTAAATTCCCTTGTATTCACAGTATACTTCTCAAAATTGAGCACTGGTCCTTAACAGTCACTGCATAGGAAAAAACATCTAAGGAGGGGAAATAACTTTGGATTCTTAGACTCTGCCTTGCCTCTAACTTCTGTGTAATTTCAGTAATGTCACTTCACCAATATAGGCGTTGATTTCCCCAAGACTTCATCCAACTTTAAAGTATGTTAAAGTCTGTTAATGTTAAAATGGTATTTTAACCCACATAATTCATAGATAAATGTACCCCAGTACATTCCTACTTCTTGATCATATTCAAATCTAATAGAATACTGTCACTAATCAGTTTAACAAAAACTCGCAGTCAGAATATGGTCTGGAAAGTTTAGTTGGTCACAGGTGTAGAAAGAGCAAAGCAGTATATGCAGTTGTGGAGTGACTGAGTGGTGATTTTAGCTCATTCCCTGGAGTGCAGTGTACCAGGAACAAATACAAACTCCCTGGAGCCCACTGAGGCCAGCAGCAGCTCTCCAGAGCCCAATGCATCAGTCACAAACTCCCTGGAGCACACTGAGGCCAGCACCAACTCTCCAGAGCCCAAGGCATCAAGCACAAACTCCCTGGAGCACACTGAGGCCAGCATAAACTCTCTCAAGCACAGGACATAACACAAAACTCCCCAGCACTGATGTTCACACCACTAGTTATGATTCATTTACAATAGCACACAGCCAGCACCAAAATCCTCTGAACTTGAGATGCCCACCCACATTCCTTATTTATTTTATTTATTTATTTATTTATTTATTTATTTATTTATTTATTATTGTTTTTTGTTGTTATTTTGGGTTTTTAAAATTTTTTTGAGTATCTTCTTCATTTACATCGCCAATGGTAAGACCTTTCCTAATTTCCCTCCTCCCAAAAGCCCCCCTTTCCAACGATTCCCTACCCCTCCTCCCACCCCCTGCCTCCATGTATATGCCCCTCTACCCTACAGAGTCCCACCTCCCCCCCAACTTCCTCCCCGCCCATCCGTTTCCCTTTGTTGTGGCCTCTATTGCACCTTTACCTGATCAAAGACCACTCCTCCCACTGATGCCCAACAAGGCATTCCTCTGCCACATTTTTGGCTGGAACCATGTATAACCCTTGGTTGATGGTTCAGTCCCTGGGAGTCTTGGGGGGTCTGGGTGTCCGAAGTCATTGTTCTTCCCATGAGGCTATATACCCCGTCAGCTCCTCTGGACCACCCTCCAGATCCTCCGTTGGGGACCCCAAGCTCAGTCCAATAGTTGGTTGCAAGTTTCTGCCTCTGTAATTATAAGGCTCTGGCAGGGCCCCTCTGGAGACAGCCATGGCATGCTCCTTTTGGTACATGTTTCTCATCGTAGGGTCGGGGTTTGGTGACTGTTTATAGGATGAATTCCCAGGTAGGGCACTCGCTGGGTGGCATTTACTTCAGACTCTGCATATGGGCAACATCATTAAAATGAAAACCAAGGAGAAGATAATTAGAAACCAGAGCCTAGCATCTTCTTTTTTTTTTAATTTATTGATATATTTATTTACATTTCAAACGATTTCCCCTTTTCTAGACCCCCACTCCCCGAAAGTCCCATCAGTCCCCTTCCCTCCCCCTGTTTTCCCACCCAACCCTTCCCACTTGCCTGTTCTGGTTTTGCGGAATACTGCTTCACTGAGTCTTTCCAGAACCAGGGGCCAATCCTCTATTCTTTGTGTACCTCATTTGATGTGTGGATTATGTTTTGGGTATTCCAGTTTTCTAGGTTAATATCCACTTATTAGTGAGTGCATACCATGATTCATCTTTTGAGTCTGGGTTACCTCACTTAGAATGATGTTCTCCAGCTCCATCCATTTGCCTAAGAATTTCATGAATTCATTGTTTCTAATGGCTGAATAGTAATAACCCACAGTTGCATTATTTTGACTGTCAAAAGACTAGGTTCAAGCCCAGCCTTTGCTAGGTTGCCTGACTGGGGTAAATGAAGCTTTGCTAATGAGATGCATCATCTCTCCATCTCTACAATAGAGATCATACCTGCTGGGTCTCAGAAAGGCATGGGTTAGATTAGACTATATTTGGATTCCATTGCATTTGAATATAGTGGAGAAATAAAGAATCATTGGGTGCCTCTTGTCCTCCCACTTAGGGACAAAGGGACTCGGCAATTTAAGGAAGAGTATTCAGTAAGACATTGTTTCTCTACCTTTTCCCCTTGGTCTCTTTTCTCTCGCAAGACATAATTACTCATTTTCAAAGATTTAAATTATTTCCTGCTGTGATTTAATTCTCCCACAGATGGGTCACATTTGAGATCCCAGACTCCACGTTGCTATAATCTAACACATAGGAAGGAAGCAGACCTCACAACGATGCTACCAATTAACACAGGACTTAAGAAAAAGCAATAACACAATTAATAAGGAAACAATCACCGTTCTTGTTTCCAATTCTGCATGTTAGATTTTTATCAGAGGGGGAAGCGAAATCATCCAATTAGGCCGAATATAAATATAAGACAGAAAATAAAAAGGACCGGAGCTGTGGAATAAAGTGAGGGTATTTTGAGAAGCACAGGAGATAGGGTGACAGGACTTTTTTTTTTTCTAGTAAGAGAAAATAAGTCTTTATCAATGGACCATGGTTCTTCACATCTTTGTTCTGGTTCTTCAAAACCAATTGTGTCTTCCACACCAGAAAACACAAGTATATTCAACTTGAAAGGAGTTCACTTAAAACACCAGGCTACAGGCTACAGGGGGTGGGAAACATCCCCACATTACAAAGACAACTGATTTCTGCCTCTTAGTTTAGGATGCTGGGGAAGAATCCTAACTAAGGAAATGTTTACTTAGTTTCCTAAGGAAATGGCTGCTGGAAACGGTGTCACAGAGGAAGGCTCTCCCAAACCACAGACCAGAAAGCTGCAATTCCAACCTGAACCATGAAGTCAAGACTTTGTAACTTTTGTTTATCCATTTTTGGTGCTTGTAATCGAACCTGGGGCCCAATCATCCTAATCAAAGGCTCCAGCAGTGAACTATTTCCCTAGCCCCATATCAACACTTCTCATTCAAAGTCAGCTTTTCCTCTCTACACACAGCTATATATTGCTATAGAAGATACATTTCCAAATGAATGGTCTTTGCCCGGTTATTTGAAATTCAGGTTCCTAAGGACCTCAGAATAGTCCCAAAACAGAAATAGCAATAACAGGAGCAATTAATAATGAGCCAAGCACATCCTATATTCCCAGCTGTCTTTGAAGTGATTTTTGTATAATGACACGTTAAATTTAAAATCTGGAAGTCAAGGCTATTATTCCCATGTCCAATATCTTACAGATGAGAAAACAGAGGCAAAGCAGTGTTAATTGGTGCCTGGAAATAAAAATAATAAGAATAAAATAATCAGAGCCAAAATTCAAACACAGGACATTGGCGTTTCACAAGCCTGGTTGGCACATGCACATCTACTCTTTGAAGCCCTAAGTGAGCCAAATAATTAAACATTGGCAATAACTAACGTCCACCCTTGACAAACATCTGTGCTGCAGTCTTAAACTCACTTTACTCTGGTTAACTCCTAACCATTTACATTATTTAACATTTATATCAATAAAGACAAGGAAAGTATAAAGTGAGGTCAAAACCCACTACCTCAACTATACTTTCTTAATTATATACAAAATGTCTATTTACAAGCCTGATCCTACAACTAAACTGCTAGCTCTTTAGAAATTTCTTCCTCGGGGAAGGGGGCTGATGGGAGTGGGGGTCTAGAAAAGGGGAAATCATTTGAAATGTAAATAAAAAATATATCGAATAAAAAAAATTTTAAAAAAAAGAAATTTCTTCCTCAATCCCAACTCAGTTCTTCATAGAGTTAGAAAGAGCAATTCTCAAATTCATCTGGAATAACAGAAGACCCAGGATAGCTAAAACTATTCTCAACAACAAAAGAAATTCTGGGGGAATCAGTATCCCTGACCTCAAGCAATACTACAGAGCAATAGTGTTAAAAACTGCATGGTATTGGTACAGTGACAGGCAGGCAGATCAATGGTATAAGATTGAAGATCCAGAAATGAACCCACACACCTATGGACACTTGCTCCTTGACAAAGGAGCTGAAAACATCCAATGAAAAAAGATAGCCTTTTCAACAAATGGTGCTGGTTCAACTGGAGGTCAGCATGCAGAAGAATGTGAATTGATCCATCCTTATCTCCTTGTACTAAGCTCAACTCCAAATGGATTAAGGACCTCCACATAAAGTCAGGCACTCTGAAGCTAATAGAAAAGAAACTGGGGAAGACCCTTAAGGACATCCGTACAGGGGGAAAGTTCCTGAACAGAACACCAATAGTGTATGCTCTAAGATCAAGAATAGACAAATGGAACCTCATAAAATTACAAAGTTTCTGTAAGGCAAAGGACCCTGTCAAAAGGACAAATCAGCAACCAACAAATTGGGAAAAGATCTTCACCAATCCTATATCAGATAGAGGGCTAATATCCAATATATATAAAAACCTCAAGAAGTTAGACCCCAGAAAGCCAAAAAACCCTATTAAAAATGGGGTACAGAGCTAAACAAAGAATTTTCACCCGAAGAACTTTGGATGGCTGAGAAGCATCTTAAAAACTGCTCAACTTCATTAGTCATTAGGGAAATGCAAATCAAAACAACCCTGAGATTTCACCTTACACCAGTCAGAATGGCTAAGATTAAAAACTCAGGAGACAGCAGGTGTTGGCAAGGATGTGGAGAAAGAGGAACACTCCTCCACTGCTGGTGGGGTTACAAATTGTACAACCACTCTGGAAATCAGTCTGGCGGTTCCTCAGAAAACTGGGCATGTCACTTCCAGAGGATCCTGCTATACCACTCCTGGGCATATACCCAGAGGATTCCCCAGCAGGTAATAAGGATACATGCTCCACTATGTTCATAGCAGCAAAATCGGAGGGGAGCTCCAAGCCAAGTCATTAGGGGCTAAACCATTTCACCTTTACAGTGGTGTAGCTCGAGGCCACCCAGATGACTTTGCCTCAAGTCACAGGGCAAAGAACACAAGACCTCTGCCAAGCAACCTGTCTTAAAACTGGCAGGAACCTTCCATCCTCTAGCATGACTATCTATCCAGGCTTTTAGAGGCACGCTTAAAGGGCATCTCTTCAGAACACACCTAAATGCATCTGACAAACCTATTATCTATTTAAACTTTTATATGTTTGCTAACAAATAGGTACTGGATTTGTTCTGGTAAGCAGATTCAAATCCTGGCTTGTCTCACAGTTGAGAAAGGTAAGAGTAGAACTAGCTCCTAACCAGGCTCTATTTGTCCAGGAACAGGTGACCATGACTCGCCATTTAGAGGACCATGACAAGCAGTCGCCTAGGACACCACCAGAAGGAAGCCCTTCCCTATGCAAAAGCATCCCTAACATCTTAGATTGAACCAATGGGAAACATCTACCCCTGGATCCAATCTTACCCCCAAAATGTTTGTAAGGTCAAGGAATAAAGGAAGTGAGTTCATTACCAAGAATTGGCTGAGTGTACCTGTTATAGCACTCCAGGGAAGAATTTTTCTCTCCCAAAGCATTCATCGCTGTGTCGCTGCTACACCTACCATTCTTGCTGTAGTTATTTGCCCCTGTAGTTATTTGGCTACCAATGCCCTTTGTGGTTGGTTGCAGTCATACCCCACCACTTGCCAGGTGCTTTCAACTGCCGGCATTGCCTCTTCTGTTACTACTGACACCAGTGCCTAGACTCCAATGATAGTGGAAGAAGCCGCCTGCCCCACCCTGGCTTCCCCTCAGAGAGCTGTAACACTTTGGTCGTTCTGACCAGGCCTCAAAACCTTTCATTCCAGCCAGGCTAGAGATCCTCAGATTGCATCCTGTCTCCCCTGAGCAGCCCACCTGCTATACTCTGACTTCCCAGCAGCAAGGCTGGCACACAGCCCGACATTGCATGGACTGCACTTTGTCTTCCCTGAACTGCACACCAGCTGGGTTCCAGTATTGCAGCAGCGAGGCAGAAACACGTATTTAGTTAAGAATTATACTGGTTTAATAAAGTAGAGGTTTCAGATTCTCCAAGATCCATGATTTCACTAGCCCCAGATAGCTGACTAGGTTTCCATTACCAGGCAAGATTTCCCCTTGTTGAGCAGGTCTTAAATCCAATTAGAGAGCTGTTGGTTACCACCGCATCCTTAGAGATATCACCATGCTATTCATTGTTTTTTGCATAGGCTTTGTGGCTGAGTAGGTCTGTTGGTTTCTTCCCTCTTTTGTAAGCTTGCATTGTATCTTCTGGTCAGAGTCCTCAGGGAGTAGACTTTCAGATCAGATCCTGATCAACTCTCCTGAGTCCTATGTCTGAAGAGCATGGTGTCTTCAGCAATAGGGCCTTGCCTTCCACCTCGAAGAGGCATTCAAGGGCAAGTGACAAACAACTCAAAAGGAAACTTCCCAGGACTGCATGTTGGACCTTTGGTTAAAAAATTGTTGGCTCTTGGGGAGAACATCGCCAACCCAGAAGAAAATACCATTTAAACAATACATACATATGTATATACAGATTGACATGCATTATTAAATTTAGCTAGATAAATGATAGGATACTTTATGACATTTTCCTTCATCTGTATTGTTATTTTACCTTCCTGAATCTTTTTTCTTCTGTATTTGTCACTTTCCTTAATCCTAAATTAAGGCCTTGTTTTTTTTTTCCCATTTCAGCCTTTAGATCACTTGTACCCCTCTCTATTGCTCCTCCTCCTGCAAGGTCCTGGACCCAGAAAGACAAACAAACTTAGATGGAACTTCCCTGAAGAACTGCATGGTCTGACCTAACCACAGCCCTAACCTTACCTTCTTCTGTGCTCCCTAGTGGCACATTTTAATCCCTTTCTCATGGCCTTTGCCCTGGGCTGCCTTTCCCGCCCTTCCATGCCTGATTATCTGCCACTCACTCTACAGATCCCCACTTAATAACACATGCACTCAATCTATTTCTCTAGCACTTTCCTGTGTGGGATACATAGCACATAATACAAGATGCTACTAAAATCTTTTGTGATCTCCAGTTTTACAAATGCAGACCTTGCTCAGCTTACGTCATCTGCTGCTTAGCACACGCTGGGATAGAACACGTGGAATGAATATTTATGAGTCTAATCATTATTTCCTATGATATTCATAATGCTGAGAAGTACAGAAGCAAAGGTATGATTAAGAAGAATTTAGAAGTTTACACAGGCTGGAGAGATGGCTCAGCAGCTAAGAGCACTGGCTGCTCTTCCAGAGGTCCTGAGTTCAATTCCCAGCAACTGCATGGTGGCTCACAACCACCTGTAATGAAATCCAAGACCCTCTTCTGGTATGTCTGAAGACAGCTACAGTGTACTCAGATACATAAATAAATAAATAATAAATAATGTTTTAAAAAAGAAGTTAGCACACAAGTCTCAAAACAAGCATTCTCCTGAAAGCAAGAGGTCATCTCAAGGTCTTTGTGCTGAATAAGGGACTTCTGAGCCCTCTCTCTCAGACCACCTCCAGAACCCCAGAAGTCCAGGCCTTAGCTGCTCAAGCAGTGGACTAGAGAGTGTCTTTGTAAAATTGAACCACTCCAAAACGAAAGCATTGTAAGATTAGACTTGAGAGTTGACAACCAAAGTGCTGGATTTTCTTCTAAGGCCCTTGGGTGAGCTGCACTAGTGACTCGTGACTTTTCCCAAGCTCCCAGGCACCCCTGCTAAAAGTGAGAAGACAGCCAAGGTGATGGGGCAAAGGACAAACAGAGAAGTTGAGAGGAACAAGTAATTTAGAAAGTACAGAAAGAAAGGGTTAAAGTAAAAATAACTATGCATCAAATAGAAAATAAAATACATCGAATATTTTTAAAATACAATAAATAATGTAGAAATGTGAGTAAAACATCATCAAAGTCAAGTAAGTCTCTTAGGAAGTAAAAGTCAAAAAGAGAGAATGAAATGAAAATGAACAAAACGGGAACATCACTACAACAGCTCCATCATAGTCTCACAGTTGAAATTAAAGAAAAAATAAGATGTCCATGTGAAATTTTATTTTTAAAAAATCCACCAAGAGCCCAAAATAATAAGTCCCTTGAGCCCAGAATAATAGACACCTGGAGTATGAGAGCTAGACTGAGGGCTGAGGCACGATGCCTTTCTAACTAAAATCCGGGACCTAGTCAAGCCGTTGGTTGTGAAGACAGACTTTTTGGAATCTGAGGAATACAAATTCTAAACCCGTTTCCTTCTTGCACATTTTCTATGAAAACTGCAGAACGATACACTTTGTTACAAGAATTTGTTGCTACACATCTTCCACCAAGAGAAAGGAAAACAAATGGGAAGAGAAATGAGGGATCCAAGACAGGACAAAGTAGAGAATTTCCAGGAAGATGATGAAGTGAGATAAAAGATAACAAGAACAGCTCCAAACAGGCACCCAGTTCTCTCTAAAAGCTGAAGGAACTAAAACACAGTGACCTTCTGGGATGCTGTGTATTATAAAATACCTGAAATCTGAACTGACAAGTTTGTGTGCCAACTGAATTGAGGCATTCTAGATGGCCTTGGAAGATAAGGAAGGTAAGCAACCCATGACTTCGAAAAATAGTAGAAGCAAATAAAAACCAAGAAATGGAAGGGCAGAGGAGAAGCCAAAGGGAGACAAAGAGAAACCAAGAGAAGTAACAATTATGACCCAGATTCTAGGAGCTCACAGACCAGACCACCAACCAGGGAGCGTGCAGGAACAGGACCTAGACCCCCTACACATTTGTATCAGATGTGCAGCTGGGTGTTCATGTGGTTCCCGTAACAAAAGGAACAGCTGTTATCTCAGTCTTTGTTCTCTGCCACTGGATTCCGCTCCCCTACTTGGACTGCCTGGTTGAGTCTCAGTGGGAGAGGATGTGTCTAGATTCCCCAGGGTAGGGTAGTACCCAAGGGGAACCCCTTGTCTGAAGAGAAGGGGAAGGGGCAATAGGGAGAGGAATTTGTAAGGGTAGGATTGGGAAGAGAGGGGGGATGGGAGCTGTGGTTGGAAAACAAGGTGAATTAAAAATTAATTAATTAATTAATTAATAAAGCAATTGTCCCCTAGGAAAAATAAAGATGGTGAGACAGAAGCTTAACTGCACTGTTTATTTCCAGCTGATGTTACCAGACATACAAAGAAATGAGTGAGTAAAAACAAATTTTAAAAGCTAAACTTGGGTGGGGTGGTGCTTCAGCAAATACGTTAAAAATTCTCTAGGCCATGCAGTATTCAAATATTCTTTGACATCATTTATTATCATTGAATGATTCCACATTTAATGATGTGCTATGGCTATTAATCAGTTCCATGGTAATGGGTAATTTTATATTTTTCTATTTTAAAGTATCACAAGTAGCATTCTAGAGAGCATTCACTCTGTCCCTTCTCCATATCAGTAGCCTCATTATGTCTGACAGATCTCTTATAATAGCTTCAGATGTAACATCATTTTGTCTAGTATTGGGCTTCTCAGAATGATTGTATACTCAATAATGGCCTCTCTGCACCAGTTTTCACCAGGAAATATCATTCAGGGACAGATGTGACATATCTTGGATGAGCAAAACTCCATATATGTTACCTACAATGAGGATCTATGCACTGGATAACATGTGTACTAAAGGAAAGGAAGAGAAAGGAAGACCAAAATATCTGAAAGAAGAGGGGAGGCCCGGGGAAGGAAGGGGGAGAGAGAAGGAAAATATTATGTGAAAAAAGTCAGACGCAGAAAACACAAATCCTGTGTGATTAGAACGAGTGATTCAGAGCAGGTAAATCTTAGTTGCCTAGCAGGTAGAACTCTTTTAAGGTGATGTAAATATTTTAGAGCCATGTGGACACAGTAACTGCACACCATTTTGAATGCACCAAATGCCGTGAGTTTCTCAGCTAAATTGACTGAGGTTCTGTGTTATCTCAGCTTTTAAGCTTCTGAACATAATAATTGTATATGCAAATAAGAAACCAAGCCTTCTGAGATGCTCTCCTGACATGTTTTGGTTATTATTTCTCACAAAACAACATAGCATTGAGAAAAAGACTCTGAAATATATCCATCTATGAAAGAAAATGATATTAGGGGAAGGGGTTGCTAAGAAGATTAGATATATAGATATAGATATAGATATAGATATGGATATGGATAGGGATAGGGATAGGGATAGGGATAGGGATAGGGATAGGGATAGGGATAGGGATAGGGATAGGGATAGAGATAGATAGAGATAGATAGAGATAGAGATAGATACAGACATAGACATAGACATAGACAGATATAGAGATAGAGATAGAGATAGAGATAGAGATAGAGATAGAGATAGAGATAGATATATGCACGTGTGTGTGAAAAGAAAGCTACATGAAAAAGCATTGTATTTATTTCCTTACCCCAGAAACTTATGGTTCTTTGCATATGAGGGAAAGGAAACACACACATCAGACACTGGCCTTGGAAGCTACTGAATAATCAGAAATGTCTTATAAACTAGAACCTACTAAAAATACTGCTCTGATGGTGCTCTTTAACATTAAATAAGTACAATGGGAACATCAAAGACATAAAAGCAAGTATAATGTACAAGTTTGCCAGGGTTGTACAGTACTCCGGAAGAGAATTTCACTTGGAAAATGAAGCAGGCAACTTAATCAATTGATCAATCTCATTAGAGACATCACTTCCTAAGTGGCCAAATGAGACAAACAATGCAGCATTTCTTTTCAGATTGCTCTTATCAATTCCAGATATTAAAATAATTATTTGAAGCTGCTATGGCCCACAGACAAAACGCAATAGCACAGGAGCTATATAACACTCTGTGAAAGAAAACATAGAAGAGGAAACCAGCTGATCACTTGCCCTTCCAGGTCAGACAGCTATCATGTCAGGAAGTGCACCCTAAAGAAAAAGCACTCACATTTCTACGATGTAGAGTTACTCTTGCACTGAAAAATCTCGTTGAGCTGGAAACTCAATGTATCTCTCTTGCAAACAGTCTCTGAATGCTACTCTGATGCCAGCATTTCTTATCCACAGAAATGAAACAAAAACCTACTTCCATGATATAATAAATGGTTAGGGATGATTATTCTTCATCAGAGACTTTTTTAAAGGTACCACTATTAAATGCACATGCTATTCTAGATAATATTAAAAGAAATGCAATAACAGCCAGCCATAGTAATTGACATAGTTCTAATGTGATAACAATCACAGGTCAAGAGTTTAAAATATAAAGCAGATCTCACGCAGCACTTCTAAAGTCAAAACAGCTATTTGCATCTAAACATGACTACAGGAGATTCCTCTGTCTCAGCTGCTTGAGAGGACTGCGAGGGTGGGGCTAAGGAAATCCATGTTTTTTATTTTATTAGTGCATTAATCTCCCTGCAGCCAGAACTGTTCCTCCCTAAGAAACCAGTAAAATTCTCAGCTATCTAGGCAGAATGAGAATCAAGAATAACAGGGTAAGTTCCTTCCACAGTTAATCTCCAGCCTCAGTTTTACCCCCATCTTATTAGTGGCCTTAGCTCACTTCATACACTAACTAAACAGAATCCATGGGTGAAGGCAGATAACTAAAAAAATCCCTTCATTCAGAGCTCCAGCTTTTTTTAAAATCATGGAGAATTCTGCAGGCCCCTGGGTTGTTGCGATCCTGTTCTTTTGTCCCTGAAGTCATTGCACCCCAGACATGTAGCCCAGCATGTCACTTTGGTGGAGCATTTGTGCTATAATTTAATTAAGCCATTTGGACAGTTCGTGTGCTGGGATAGCCATGAACTGAGTCCATAATATCCAGAGATTGTACTTAGGTATAAGAAATAAAGAGAAAGCCATGTGATGGGCAACAGAAAACTGTAAGGAAAAACGTCTCAGTAATGTGAAAATCCTAGGTTGACCATACATAAAGCCACCATAGAGTCACTTAAAGTACAGTGTTGTTCTCTCTACAAAGAAAAACAAAACCTCACAACAATGAAATGTTAAAATATTGGAAAAATTAAAAACCAGTGAGTATACAGGAAAATGGTAGCAGCATTGCTAATCAAGTTTATTATGGGAAACTGATATTATGGGTACCCTTCATTAATTTATATATTTAATTTTCTCCAAAGAAATACATATTACCTTATTAGTAAGAAAAAATCAATGATAATTTGTTTCTTTTTTATGTTTTCATTTAGTTTTTGAGAGTTGTATACAATATATTTTGATCCTAGTCTTTGACCTTCCCCAGAACCTATCAAATTCCTTCCCACCCCCTCCCCGCCTACCCAACTCCAAGTTCTTTATCTTGCTTAAAAAACAAACACAACAGGGCTGGAGAGATGGATCAACTGTTAAGGGTTAAGAGCACTGACTGCTCTTCCAGAGGTCCTGAGTTCAAGTCCTAGCAACCTCATAGTGGCTTACAACCATCTGTCATGGGATCCGGTGCCTTCTTCTGGTGTGTTTGAAGACAGCTACAGTGTACTCATATGCATAAAATAAATAAATCTTCAAAATAAAAAACACAACAAACAAAGCACATGTGTGTGCATACACACACACACACACACACAATGGAGTTCAATTCGTGTTGATGAACGAATCCTGAGCATAGGGCTCATTCTGGAGTGTGGTTGATATACCTACTGTCACTCCTCCAAGTAAAGCTGTTTTCCCCTCTCCCAGCAGCTATCAAATGTAAATCACTTCTCACATACAGTCCTTGTGTTTACCCCACCCCCCCGTTTCTCTATGCTGGGATTTTGTCTAGTTTGAGGTCGTGCAGGTCTTCTGCCGATTACCCCAGTCTCTGTGAGTTCATATGTGCAATAGTCCTATTGTGTCTGGAAAGCTTTGTATCCTTGATGCTTCCCACCATCTCTGTCTCTTATAATCTTTCTACCTCCTCAACCAAATAGGTCCTTGAACTTTGAGGAAAGAAGTGTGATAAAGACATTCACTTCAGGGCTGAGGACCCCAAAGTCTCTCACTCTCTGTGGTTTGTCCAGTTGTGGGTCTATATGTTAATTCCCATTTACTGCAAGAGGAAGCTTCTCTACTAAAGACTGACTGATGCACTAATTTAGGGGATAGCAAAACAAAAATATCATTAGTAACCATTTTATTGCTACGTTCATTTAGTAGAATTATAGAAAAGTTTTCTCCCCCCCCCCCCCCGCCCAATTCCAAAGTCTTTATTGTTTTAGAAAAGATGCTCCATCCAGTCAGTGAGATGAAGAGCTGTGTCCAGGAACCCATCAGCAGTGCTGAAAATGACTCTGGTTTCTCCACGTCTACTCATAGACACATGTGTCATGGGCATAAGACTTGTAGTCAATCAGTTCTTCAGGCTTAAACCATAGATGGATCTCTTTCTCGGCACTCTCCACTGAATCGCCGCCATGAATGATGTTCCTGCCAACTTGAATGCGGAAATCCCCACGAACAGTGCCTGGTTTAGAAACAGCTGGATTGGTCTCCCCCAGCATTACTCGGCCCGTTTTCACCACATTGAGCCCCTCCCAGACCATGGCTACCACGGGCACTGAGTTTATGTGCTTCACCAGGCCCAGGAAGAAAAGCCCATCTTTCAAGTCAATGTAATGCTGCTTCGGGTGTTCTTCAGAAGCCCGAAGGAATTTCATGACCACCAGGCAGAATCCCTTCTGCTCGAATCACTTGATCTCACCCACCAGGCCGCCCTGCACGCCATCTGGCTTGATGGTGATGAAGGTACGATCAAGGTTGGCCATGGTCCGAAAATCGATGGGTCAACTATTGTCTGCGATGAACAATGGAAGCAAAGAGACGAGAACGACCACCAGCCGGCACGGGGAGAGGAGAGGCAGGGGCAGTAGTAAGTTTTCTTCTAGGAGTCATTCACTATCTAGTCCCGGGTTCTTGTCTTCATTACAGTGTCAGGTACGGGTTCCACACATGGAGTGGACCTTAAAAAGCAGTGTTTAACTCAGAAATCTGCCTGCCTCTGTCTCCCAAGGGCTGGGATTAAAGGCGTGCGCCACCACTGTTTAAAAGTGGTTGGCTACTGCCATAAAGTAATGCCATTGTTGCACCTGTAGACATATCCTGCAGGCAGACAGCTATTGTAGCGTGCAGAGTTCATAGATGGGTGATATTGATAATTAATTTTTCGTCTCTAATATTTCATATAGCACCTAGCAGCCCAGTGAATGTTAGCCAATAGCAATGAAGCTTCTAGTTGAGTGCCAGCTCATTTTCAGTGGCATAGCTATGTGATATCTTCAGCAACAGGGTCCTCCTATCAGATTGTAGACGGTAACCAATAGCTTTGGCAATAACCTATAACATTTTTAAGAGGTGTATGGTACCCATTAATCCAACAACTCAAAAAGATATGACCTCTTCCTGTGACTTGGGACAGGTTCTATTTGGTATCACATGCTCTCCAGTTCCACTCAAAATCCTTTTGTGTGTACAGATATGTATATATAAAATCTCACCTGTTTAAATGCTTGGTCCCGTGTTGGTGGAACTGCTTGAGAAGGATTAAGAGGTGTGACCTTGTTGGACTAAGCGTGTCATTGGGTAAGGGGTTTTAAAGTTTCAAAAGACTCAGTGTCATTCTCAGCATATTCTCTGCCTCTTGCTTACAGTTCCAGATGTGAGTTCTCAGCTGCTGCTCCTCCATGATGGCCTCTAGTTACCTGGAACCATAAAATCAATTAAATGCTTTTTTTATATATTGCCTTGGTTGTGGTGTTTTATCACAGCAGTAGAAAAGTGTCTAAAACAATCTGTATTATATTTATATTTACATTTATTTATATTTTTAACTTTTCCCAAGTTAATATATGTTGCCTTAATGATAAGAAAAAATGCCAATGTTAATGTGTCTTTGTTTTGCTTTTAGTTTTTAAAATGAACACAGATCCTCTCACTGAGCTGGCATGTCTACCTCTTCAGCTGTCAAGTCCACAGGTAGTTAAGCTCGTTTCCAAAGGTTGTATTTCTTATTAAAATTTCCTTTACAAAATGGTTCTGCTGCTCTTCAAAGGACTACTTTGAGGCTATTATTCTGCTTTCAGTCATTTCCAGAGTGTCCTATACGTAGAGTGCCATGTGAACGCCCTGAGTTACATGCAGGTACACAGCCTATTTTTAATGCAAGCTTGCTTCTCCTTTTCCTGAATCACTATTCTTTTTTCCTTTCCATACATAGAGACAGACCTTAGTCTATCACTGTAGTTTGTTTATAGTTCTTGTTCACATAATTTTAGACAGAGAATGGAGATGCATGTGGGTTTGCACATGCCATCCATAAATACACGAAAGGGAAGAGTGTGGACTGAAAAACTTGGGGGCAATAAGAAGATGGAAGGAGAAAGGGAGCGTGTGTTAGGAAGTTTCCCTTTCAAAGCTTCCACTTACAATTTGCTCAAAATAAGGTATAATTTTTTTTCAGGCTACTGCTTCTGTGAATTTATACTTAATAAATATCTGGCCCCATGCTGCTTCTGTTATATAAGGTTCCACCTATGACAAATGAGGAGAACACACTGAGCACATTAATGATATTAAATAATACTAGTGATATTAATGGTATTAAAACCCCTGAAAATGAAAAAAATAAAATAAAACCAAATGTGTGCATACAGAAACCCATTGTCTAACACAAGTCTTTAGTGTTGAGACCTGGTGTCTTGCAGGATACTTGTTCACATTGTGAACACAAGATTATATACTGGAAAAATTGATCTCTAGTTATGGTGTGGCCCTAGCACTCTCCTATACTCCAAGAGTATTTCAGGATACATTAGAGAGTAAGAGGAAGTCAGGAGGGTAAATAGACTCATGGGAAGTAGAAAGAAGGCATTCGACTGGAAAGGTTTTTAAAACCGTGGGAACAGGAGAACAGGCTCTTTTCCTTCTGCGACACTGGTTGACAAGGAAGGTCAGCTGGGTGCTTTCTCTGCCTGTCTGAGATAGCAGGCTTTCACCCCAGCATCTTTCTCCTGACTCTTCATTTGGTAAAATTGAACAATTGGAATTTTGTTTTAAAAACAACATTGGAGAGATTTCCTTCAGCGTATCACTGGGCATTTGAGTTGATGGCAGCCCCTCCAACACAGACTGACCATAGGGTTTCTGCTGACAATTTGAGGAAATCAATCTTACTGTCTATTGCAACAGGAGAACCACAGTAGGTCTGAAGATTGGCGTATCTCAACCAGGTGGTTTCGCCTTATGCTTTTCTAGGAAAATATGTAGAAACCAGTTATGGATAGACTTGTTTGCAGTTTAAATTCATTTTGCAATCAGAAATTTCAATCAGTTTAGAAGGGCATGTTCATCTCTGTGTCTAACTAGTTGCATGAGGACAAGCAATCCAGCTGGCCAGTCACAAGACAAAACATAGAAACTTCAGTGTATACCCTTGGCCTGGCTCTGGGCTTTCAGTCACAAGAAGAGTCCAGTGAGGATAGCAAGTCTCATCTAAATTATATTTGAAGTGGATTCTCTGTATTAGTCAAGGCTCTCTAAAGGAATAGAGCTGATAGAATGAAACAAACAGTGTGTGTGTGTGTGTGTGTGTGTGTGTGTGTGTGTGTGTGTGTGTAAAATTTATTAGAATGGCTTACAGGTCTACCTAGTCTAAATGACTGCCTCATAATAGAAAGCCTAAGAATCCTATAGTCCACAAGGACGCATATCTCAGTTTGCCTTCAATATATGTGAGGATCCCAAAGACATAGGCTCTATATCATCAAAAAATGCCTTTACGGCAGGATATATGAACTTGAGAGAGAGAATAAAGGTAAACAGGCAAAAAGCAAAAGCTTTGTTTTTCTATATCCTATATATAGGCTGCCTCAAGAAGGTACCTCCAGATTTAGGTTTGGTCTTCTATCTTCAAATGATCTGATTAAAAATTCTTCACAAGTGTGTCTAGCTGCTTGGGTTTTTAATCAATACTATATGTAGCCAAAGTTGGGTAGCCCCATAGTAAGTCATAAAACCATTTCCTCAATTTGAGAAGCAAATGTATATGTTGCATAAATTCTTGAGTCTATATATCAAGAATCAAATTCACTACTCTGGATAAAACTGAAGATATAAATCTTAAGACCTATCCATAGTCACAGTCAGCCATGTGGGGAAAGCTGATTTTTACTGAGTAAGAGGAGAAACAACACTGGTGGAGAAGTCAAAGACTGAGAATCTTGGCTGTGTTCAAGTTCTGTGTCCACCTTTCCTCCGGTCACCTTCAAATTCCCTAGAGCATGACTGCTCTGAGGTTGGACCTCTGCAGCCTGTGTGCCAGCCTGAGCTAACACAAGCAGCAAGCGTCACTCTTCCAATTATGGCAGAATGTAAAGAAACAAGTATTGGAAGCAGACAGTAAATATTCTCTTCCCAACTAGGCCACCATGAACTTTCTGCTTTAGACTGGCTGGCAGAAACAAGAATCTCAAATACATTAGATAAATTTTTGTCAAAATAATGTTTTTTGCTACATATTTGGCTAAACTATACTGGAATTCATCTTGAAAGAATAGAAATTCTAACATAGGCTCAGAAGATAGGCCGATCAGTGGGTAAGAGTGCTTGCTGTACAAGTATGAGGACCTAGGTTTCAATTCCTAAACCCAAGTTTTAAAAGAAAACAGAACTGGGCATGGCAATAAGACAGAGGTTATGTGGGGCTCATTGTCTATCAATCTATCCCCAAGTTTGAAGAGAGACCCTCGCTGAGGAAACTAACGTAGCCAGTGATAGAGTAGTACATATAATATCCTCTGGTCTCACACCTATGTATGTACACTATAGGCATGTATACCACACTCACACATATACGCACAGTTTTTAAAATGGAGCTAATATAGCAAAGATGCTAAAAAGAACAAAACTAAGCACACATCCACGTGTTTACCTACTTCTCTTCTGCGGAGGAACAGGCTTCTGAAAGAAGACTGTTGTCAATGGTGCTTCTTGGATTTGAAAATGTAGAGTTATCTGTATTTATATTACTGGTCATCATTTTTTAAATGTTTAAATTAAATGTTTTACAACTTTCAGAAAACTTGTCAGGATACCAGTCTGTCTCAGAATGAAAATGAAATATTTTTTAAAGACACATCTTGCCTTCTTTCTAAAAAAGTAGCTACTACTTTCATCCCTAGCCAGAAAAAAACTAAATCAAGCATGCATGTAATCCAACAGACAGGATTATCCACAGGAATAACCAAAAGGAAGGCGTATATTACAAGGCGTTTATTTGCATGAATCTGGCGACTGCTTAGTCTACAAATCTGCAGGTGAGCATGTGGGGGAGGAAAGTAAAGGGACTCGGGGGCTCCCAGGCTGTCAGGAATAAGTCTACAAAGCAGATGGAGCAGCAGATAATGGGGATCCATCTTCTGTTCCTCTCAGCTTTTCCACAGACACAAGGGCACTTCAGTTTAATAAAATCTTCTCTTTAAAAGTTCCTATCATTTAAACACACCCTGTCTCTGTTCTAGCAAGCTGCATAATGCTAGAAACAGCAGTGTGCATCAATAATCACAGTGCTTCTGTGGCAACACGAAATTAACAGTCACTTAGAGATGTGTCTTCTCAAAGTCAGGTCCTCTCCACATTTGGTTCTCATTTGTTCCCATGGTTTATATAATGTTCCTCGCCAGAGAACATCCCTTGGCTTCACAAAGGATGGCAGACACAAGCTGAAAGTACCAGGCATGAATGCTCAAGGGGTCATCCTTAACCAAGAAAAGGGGGTAGCTGATGGAGAACTCCGAATTATTTGTGTTTGGGAAAACATACAAAATCCCAACCCATCCATCTTTGATGGGGAAAAAATCCCTGCCTGCTCTGTCACACGGCTTGCACCGGACCCCTTGTCTCATACCTGCTTTGTCTACAACCTACTTGAAGACAATCTCCAAACAGGCTGCTTCAACTCTATATCACTCCTACCTTCCCTTCTATCCCCATCCTAATGTCACGGAAACACAGTTTATGTCTTTAATTCATTTCATTGTTTAAGGTATTCTCTATTTACATTGAGTGAAAAGAAATGGGACCATCTACTTTTTTACTTTTTCCTACCCAAGAACTTCACTTATAACAATACATTAATGTGAATGTGGCAGTCACATTTTTAAACAGTTAGTAATGCTTTGGGTTGGTCGGTTGGTTGGTTGGTTGGTCGGTTGGTTGGTTGGTTGGTTGGTTGGTTGGTTGGTTTGGTTCATTTGATTTTTCTGTTTTAGAGATAAGCTCTTACTCTGTAGCCATTGCTGCCCTGACATTCACTATGTGGCTTAAGCTGGCCTCAAACTTACAGTAACCCTCCTTCTTCAGCTTTCCTTAGTGCTGGAATTACATGCGTGAGCTACCATACCATTCATGAACTTTTAGGAGAAAGTCTTGGGCTCATCTCCAACAGAGCAATGGTAAACCACCCTCCCAATTTGCCAACTGAAAACATAAATAATAGTGTAAAGCAAAGAAAGAAGACTTAATGGGTGTAGCACAATAGAAAAATGACCAGATAAAGCATTCCAGTTACCCAATTTCCTGCTGACCTGAGCTTTAAATTTAGGCAGATGAAGAACTGGGGTAGGAGCAGGGCTATACATGAGTAAGCAGTTATAGTCAAGGCTTGGTCCAGTTGATCATGATCTCAATTGTGGTTTTTAAAGGTGATTTGAAGAGGTCCTTATTGCTTAAGGAATAATCTAGTCCCCATAAAATGATTTCTTTTACTTCACAGTGCAGCCTGGCTATCAAAAATAATTGTCCACATTTAAGGGGTACTCTTACTTAAACATGGTGACTACATGTTTACGGTAATGATTATTACCTCTATGCCTTTAGCCTTTAAAAGAAATGTGAGATAAGTATCACCAGTTTATAGATAGATATGCAAGGCTAGAGAGATGGCTCAGTGGACAAATACACATGCCATCCAAGCAGTAGAACCTGGTTAGAATCCACCACCACCACCAAATCCACATGCTAGAAACAGCAGTGTGCATCAATAATCACAGTGCTTCTGTGGCAAAATGAAGCCAAAGACAAGAGACTTCCCGTAAGCTTGAGAACCATCTAGCCGGGCATGAGAAACAAGGAACAACAAAGACCCTATCTCAAGATGAAAAGTGAAATATAGAAAACCACAACCATTAGGAATACAGACTTGTGGAGCCTGGTCCTTATGGATACATTTACAAAACATACTCAGACGTAAGGCTCAGGGGACGTTGCAGGAGAGGAAATTGAATGATTGTGAGAGCCAGAGGGTCAGAAAATCTGCTGTCAGATTGTGTCTCCTATAATGTCAGAAGCTACACCCACAAAGTCTCACCAACATGATTGTGTAAGCAGGAGCTGAACAAGGGCAGCACTGACGAGCAAGCCAAAGTAGAGAAGGGAAAGCTCAGAGGGCTTGTACTCCACACAGAACTACGGGCAGCTAAGAAATGCGGAGAGTGGGAGAAATAGCTTTCTCCAGAAAAGAGCACATCAATTGCTTATCCAATACCAAATGACCAGCCCTGAAAAATGCAAATGAATAACATAATATATACTTAGCAGATTATATTTAAGAACATCTATTCATATACAAATAGTTATATGTATTTGAAAACAGCAAATAGAAAGAGTCCATAAAGTTGAAAAAAAAGAAAGAAAGAAGGGGCATTTGGGAAGGTCTGGAGGGGGTAAATAATGTCATTATATTATAATCTCAAAAATAAAAATAATAAAAAAGATGTAAGGTGAGGACCAGTACCCAAGATTGTCATCTGAGCTCCACACACATGTCCTGGTATGTGCCAATCCCATGCCACACACACACAAATAATTAACATTCTTATTTAGAGTTAAACAAGAGACTAAATCAAAGTTAAAAAGACTTGAAAAAATGAAGGCAGTGATGCCAGGCTTTTATCCTGCTTTTAGTTATCTTAAAGAGGAGTCCAGGTTTTCTCAGCAAAAGTATTTTCCCTATAACTATATAAATACTACATAACTACATCTATAAAACTGAACAAAGGCGTTCACAGACACAGATGCTCAATCTAGTTCCTGCAGTAGAACTGAGCATATGAGTCACAAAACTCAGGCCTCTTCCATCATAAAAAGTTGGAGTCCATTCAACTGAACATTAGCGCTCAAGTGGAGAGCTTAGCCCCAGATCCAAACCTGAATTCAAATGCCCCCACATAGCATGTCACATAACTGTCAAGCCTTAACTTGAGGTCACCACATCAGACACCCTTGTCCTGAGGAATGATCCACAGTCATGATGGCTCAAAGACAGATCAAGCTTGAATGACACTTGACCTTTGATAACTGCAATCTCTAGACTTGAGTCAGTCCTGGGTCATGCTTGTGTCTAATTAGTTATCACTTATAATGCAATGAGATCTTGGCCTTGAGAACATATTTATAATATATTTTATATCCAATCTAAGTAGATAAGAGAGACCCATATCTCTGAGAACTTCATCTGTCTAACTTGTCTTGAGACTTTTTGTTTTGGACAAACAAAAAGTTTGCCCCTTCAGACTCTTTGTTTTGTATGGACAGTTTTGTTTCTTGCCATTAGAAAATGTCATCACCCTGGACTTTCCTAGAAATTAGGTTTATATAATAATCTATATGAATTTATAAGTTAATTCAGTCAATAAATATTTATTCTGTATCAGATGTTATTCTGTTGTACTGTGGACTTGCAAGTGAGCACAGGAGGAAAAGAACTCGGAGCTCATGCCTGGACTGAAGGTGCCTCTGAGCTAACAGGGACCAAGAGAAGAGTTTCTGTGCTCTTCAGCATGAGCTAAGAATCACTCTGCACGTGTAAGTGTTGGCTCCTCCCCACCACCCATCCCTCCAGATCCGGACTCTGGAGGTTTCCAGGAAGGAAATTGGAATGGTTAAAAAGCAATCCAACATAACTAAAGATGATTCTGACTACACTGAAGATAACCTGTCCCAGAAGTTTCCTAGGACATGGTTTACACACTATATACACAGCCAGTTTCTCTACGGGCTACATTTTCTGTTCTGATTCTCAGACTATGAGCAATTACCTTTCTCATTGTATGTACCACATGAAATGTATGAAGGTTAAAAGGATCATTCGATGAGCACATGCTGTAGTACGAAACAAAATGCTAGATTCATCAAGGAGTCTAAAATACTTCTTAAAATTAAAATATAATTAGATCATTTGCCCCTTCCCTTTCCTCCTTCCAACCTTCTCCTGTTCCATCTCAAATTCCTGCCCTCTTTTTTTTATTTGCTATTGTCACATTTATGTGTATGTGGCAGATATTTAAAAACAGCCTTCTCTGTCCTTTAGTGTTAATTGTATGGATATGATTTGAGGGCTGACCACTGGGCTTAGGAATCCATTTAAGGTAAGCATCCCTAGGGAAGATTAATTCTTCCACTGTCAGATTTCTTAGTTGCTCATAATTTTTGTATAGAGGATGGGGCTGCATATGATTTCTCCATTCTATGTTCACATGTATGAAGGTTTTATACATTTTCAGGTTTCATTTGGGAGCCCATATTGGTGAGATTTCATGGATGAAGTTTTCCTATCATTCATAGAAGTATACAATCTCACAAAAGATTTCTAATCATCTGACTCTTAGAATCTTTCTACTCTCTCTTCCATGATGTTCCCTAAGCTCTAAACTTGAGTTGTAGATGTATCCGTTGAGACTGGGCCCCTGCTGCTCAGTTGTTCTCTACATTTAGACAAGCTATGGTTGTCTGTAATGGTCTGCATCTGCTATAAAGAAAACTTTCTTTGATGAGAGATCAGAGTTCTGCTTACCTGTAGGTATGAGCATTAATGAAGTTAGGAGTTATGCTGGTTCAGGAAAGTGGAGGTAGTCAGTTTTCCTCTAAGATACATGACCTCATTAGCCCCAGGTATTTGGCTAGATTTCCAACAGCAGATATGATTTCCCTCCCATGTAGTGGGTCTTAAGTCCAATTACAGAGCTGTTGGCTATCCCTAAAGATAAGTGAGCACCACTATTGCATCCTGGAGAATATCTTGACATGCTGGTCCATAGTCATCACAGCAGGGTAGGACCGTTGGTTGCGTCTCTCCCTCAGCAGTGTGCACAGCACTTTCTGGTACTGTTAAAGCTAGTCCTCAGGGAGGAGGTGTTCATGTCAGATCTAACTCCCCTAGGTCCTGTGACTGAAGTGAAGGATGTCTTCAGTAATAGCAACTTGCCTTCCACTCTCGGAGGCAACCAAGGGCAAGAGCGATAGCCGACATTGTTTGGGGAGTCTCTTGGACTTCCCTAACCAACAACCAAAAAGGGATGTCTCACACTGGGGTTTTTGTTAGATAGTCTATGGTTCTTAGAGGTGGCATTGTCATTAAATTATATATGTATACATATGTGTATGTGTATACATATAGAGCAATATTATTACATGTAATTTTAGCTCAATAAATAATAACATAATTCCTGTGGCTTTTCCAGACATCCTTCGTGCAATTTTTCCTCCTCCTTCCCCTTTTCTTCTGTATTGATTGCTCTCCTCTGTCCCCAGTTTAGGCCTCCATTTTTCTCATTTCCTTCTACAAAAAAATAGTCAACAATAAATATATGAAGACCTGTTGTTTGTTATTCAGATGAGTTCCCAGAATGTTTGCCTATGACCCTACACATGAAGTTAAGTATTTGTATCAGCATTTCCTGTTTTATAGTTACTCTTGAGAAATAACTACCAGGATTTATGTTAGTCACTGTGCCTGTTTCTGCCACCACAATACTTATTGTAATAGCTGATAAATCTTGTAAGATCATCAAACAAATGAGAAAATACACGAATGAACAAGTGAATTATCAAATATATTGGCTGGTATCTTCTGAGTCTGCTTCCTTTCCTCCTTATCTAGCAAGTGATTGGCCTTCCTCTCTGAGACGGTGCTAATATTAAAAGAAAGAAAGGTGTCAATGAATGGAAAACCAGCCAGATGTTGCCAGATGCTTTGGAGAAGTGCAGAATGCTCCTTACTTACTATGTGGCTTCCTCAATACCTCAAAACCTAAACTTTGGCTACATTTCAAATCAAATCTAGAAAAGATTTATTGAAAGAAATGTCGCATGTAAGATGGATTACTGCTAGCAGCTCCAGCAGCTGACTTATATAAAGTTTGCATATTGCACCTTAATTCCATGGTTAAAGCCCTTTTTCTTCAGTTCATATCTTATTGAAATGAAGATCATTGATGAAGACTGCAATGAAAAAGCATCACTGTTTACTTAGTTACTACTGCCCTCTGCTGGCCAGAATTGGAAGCTCCCCTGGTACTAGATGTGATTTCCCAAAATCTCTGGAGAGGAACTTTTACAGTTATTTGTAATCTAATCGAATGTAGATCTAAAACTAGCTTAATTAGTTTATGATGTTGTTGTTGCTGTTGTTGCTTCTGCTTCTGCTGCTGTTGTGGCCTAAGATTCCAGTATGACTTAACACAGCCCTGTAATATTTTGATCATTGTGAATTTCTTTGCATACTGTTTTGAATTGACAAGTAGTAGTAATTCCACATATTTATGAGGGGCAGTGTGGATATTTTAGCACTTGAATATGCAATGTAGCCATCAAATCAAATGATTCATAGTATATCCTTTAATACACTTACCAGTTCTTTGTGGTGAGAACATTCTTTCTCCTGGCTACTTTGAAATATTTAGGCAATGTTATTCACCCTCACAATCCTATGTGCAGTCGAACATCACAAATGATTCTTCTTTTTTTATTTTGTGTATTTAGATTTCCGTTTCCCCTCAGCAAGCCTCCTATTCCACCCCCTTTCCCCTGCTTTTATGAGGATGCTCCCCCTCCCACCTACTCTCACCTCACTGCCCTTGTATTCCCCTATACTGGGGAATCAAGCCTTCAGAGGACCAAGGGGCTTTCTGCTAAATATGCGGCTGGAGCCATGGGTCCCTCCATGTGTACTCCTTAGTTAGTGATTTAGTCTGGGGGTGTCTGGTTGGTTGCTAGTGCTGTTCTTCCTATGGGGTTGCAAACCCCTTCAGCTCCTTCAATCCTTTCTCTAACTCCTCCATTGGGGATCCCATGCTAAGTACAATGGTTGGCTACAAGCATCTGCCTCTGTAATTGTCAGGCTCTGACAGAGACTCAGGACACAGCTATAAAAAGCTACTGTCAGCAAGCACTTCTTGGCATCCACAATAGTGTCTGGGTTTGGTATCTATATATGGGATGGATCTCCAGGTGAGGCAGTCTCTGGATGGCCTTTCCTTTGGTCTCTACTCCACCCTAGGTCTCCATATTTTCTCCTGTGAGTATTCTGTTTCCCCTTCTAAAAGGGAGTAAATTACACACACTTTGGTTTTCCTTGTTCTTGAGCTTAATATGGTCTGTGAATTGTACCTTGGGCATTCTAAGCTTTTGGGCTAATATCCACTTCTCATGTGTGTTCTTTGGTGACTAGGTTACTTCACTCAGGATGATATTTTCTAATTCAATTCATTTGCCTAAGAATTTCATGAAGTCATTGTTTTTAATAGCTGAGTAGTACTCCATTGTGTAAATGTAGCATATTTTGTCTATTCCTCTGTTGAAGGACATCTGGGTTCTTTCCAGCCTGTGGCTATTATAAATAAGGCTGCTATGAACATAATGAAGAATGTGTCCTTGTTATATGCTGGAGCATTGTTTGGGTATATGACCAGGAGTGGTATAGCTGGGTCCTCAGGTATGGGACCTCAACTATGTCCAATTTTCTGAGAAACCTCCAGACTGACTTCCAGAGTGGTTGTACCAGCTTGCAATCCCACCAACAATGGAGGAGTGTTCCTCTTTCTCCACGTCCTCGACAGTATCTGCTATCACCTGAGTTTTTGATCTTTCCCACTCTGACTGGTATAAGGCGGAGTCATCATCCTGATGACTAAGGATGTTGAACATTTCCTTAGGTGCTTTTCAGCATATTCCTCAGATGAGAATTCCTTGTTTAGCTCTGTACCCCATTTTTAATAGGGTTATTTGGTTCTCTGCAGGCTAACTTCTTGAGTTCTTTGTATACATTGGATGTTAGCCCTCTATTAGGTGTAGGATTGGTAAAGATCTTTTCACAATCTGTTGGTTGCCATTTTGTCCTATTGACAAAGTCCTTTACCTTACAAAAGCTTTGCAATCTTATGAGGTCACATTTGTTGATTGTTGATCTTAGAGCATAAGCCATTGGTGTTCTGTTCAGGAAATTTTCCCCTGTGACAGTGTGTTTGAGGCTCTTCCCCATTTTCTCTTCTATTAGTTTCCAAGTATCTGATTTTATGCAGAGGTCCTTGATCCACCCGGACTTGACCTTTGTATATGGAGATAAGAATGGATCAATTTGCATTCTTCTACATGTCAACTGCCAGTTGAACCAGCACCATTTGTTGAAAATGCAGTCTATTTTTCACTGGATGGTTTTAGCACCTTTGTCAAGGGTCAAGTGACCATAAGTGTGTGAGTTCATTTCTTGGTCTTCAGTTCTACTCCATTGATCTACTTGCCTGTCACTGTATCAATACCATGCAGTTTTTATCACTATTGCTCTGTAACACAGCTTGAGGTCAAGGATGCTGATTCCCAGAGAAGTTTTATTATTATGGAGAATAGTTTTTGATATCCTGGGTTTTTGTTATTCCAAATGAATTTGGAAATTGCTCTTTCTAACTCTATGAAGAATTGAGTTGAAATTTTGATGGGGATTGCATTGCATCTGTGATTGCTTTTGACAAGATGGCCATTTTTACGATATTAATTCTGTCAATCCATGAGCATGGGAGATTTTTTTCCATCTTCTGAGATCTTCTTTAATTTCTTCCTTCAGACACTTGAAGTTCTTGTCATAAAGATCTTTCACTTGCTTGGTTAGAGTCACACCAAGATATGTTTATATTATTTGGAACTATTGCGAAGGGTGTTATTTCCCTAATTTCTTTCTCAGCTTTGAGTAAAGGAAGGCTACTAATTTTTTGAGCTAATTTTATATGCAGTCACTTTGCTGAAGTTTTTTTACCAGGTTTAGGGGTTCTCTGGTGGAATTATTGTCACTTAAGTATACTATCATATCATTTGCAAATAGTGATATTTTGACTTCTTCCTTTCCAATTTGTATCCCTTTGACCTCCTTTTGTTGTCTAATTTGCTCTGGCTAGGACTTCAAGTACTGTATTGAATTGGTAGGGACAGAATTGGCAGCCTCATCTAGTCCCTGATTTCAGTAGGATTGCTTCAAGTTACTCTCCATTTAGTTTGATGTTGGCTCTGGTTTGCAGTATATTGCTTTTACTATTTTTAGGTGTGGGCCTTGAATTTCTGATCTTTCCAAGACTTTTATCAAGAAGAGGTGTTGAATTTTGTCAAATGCTTTCTCGGCATCTAATAAGATGATCACATGGTTTTTTTCTTTATATTGAACCATCCCTGCATCCCTGGGATGAAACTCACTTGATAATGATGGATGATCATTTTGATGTGTTCTTGGATTCAGTTGGCAAGAATTTTATTGAGTACTGTTGCATTGATATTCATAAGGAAAATTGGACTGAAGTTCTCTTTTTTTGTAAGATCTTTGTGTGGTTTAGGTATAAACATAACTGTGGCTTCATAGAACAAATTGGGTAGTGTTCCTTCTTTTTCTATTTTGTGGCATAGTTTAAAGAGTATTGGTATTACGTCTTCTTTGAAGGTCTGATAGAATTCTCTGCTAAACTCATTGATAAGCGGCTATTAACTCAGAAGCTCGGAATACCCAAGAAACAATTCACATATCAAATGATGCCCAAGAAGAAGGAAGGAGAGGCCCCTGGTCCTGAAAAGGCTCAGTGCAGCAGTATAGGGGAATACCAGGACAGGGAAGTGGGAAGGGTGGATTGGAGAACAGGGGGAGGGGCTTATGAGACTTATGGGTAGGGGGGATCCAGGAAAGGGGAAATCATTTGAAATGTAAATAAAGAATATGTCTAATTAAAGAATAAATCTTCTGGGGAAAAAAAAAGAATTCTCCACTAAATCCATATGGTCCTAGGCAGGTTTTTTTGTTTTTGTTTTTGTTTTTGTTTTGTTTGTTTTGTTTTTTTTTGTTTTTGGTTGGAAGACTTTTCATAACTGCTTCTATTTCTTTAGGGGTTATGGTACTGTTTAGAGGGTTTATCTGATCCTGATTTAACTTTGGTACCTCTTATCTGTCTAGAAAATTGTCTATTTCATCCAGATTGTCCAGGTATGTTGAGTATAGGCAGTTATAGTAGGATCTGGTGATTTTTTGGATTTTCTCAGTTTCTGTTGTTATGTCTCCCTTTTTATTTCTGATTTTGTTATTTTGGGCACTGTCTCTGGGCCCTCTAGTTAGTCTGGCTAAGGGTTGATTGTCTCAAAGAACCAGCTCCTGGTTTTGTTGATTCTTTGTACAGTGTTTTTTTTGTTTCTACTTGGTTGAGTTCAGCCCTGAGTTTGATTATTGCCTGACATCTACTCCTCTTGGGTGTATTTGTTTCCTTTTGTTCTAGAGTTTTCAGGTGTGCTGTCAAGCTGCTAGTGTGTGTACGCTCTCTCCAGTTTCTTTTTGGAGGCACTCAGAGCTATGAGTTTTCCTCTTAGCACTGCTTTCATTGTGTCCCATAAGTTTGGGTATGTTGTGCCTTCATTTTCATTAAATTCTAAAAAGTCTTCAATTCCTTTCTTTATTTCTTCCTTGACCAAGTTATCATTGAGTGGTGCATTGTTCAGCTTCCATGTGCATGTGAGCACAAATGAATCTTCTG
This sequence comes from Apodemus sylvaticus, assembly GCF_947179515.1. Classification (NCBI taxonomy): domain Eukaryota; kingdom Metazoa; phylum Chordata; class Mammalia; order Rodentia; family Muridae; genus Apodemus; species Apodemus sylvaticus. Next base: position 44,011,627 of record NC_067472.1, on the reverse strand, counting down.
ATCTAACGTGTCTTTGAATGATTGATTAATCTCTGGGTATTGTGCTTCTCCTAACTCCACTAATCACCACTGGCGCTTTTGTAACTCTCTTACATGTAACATAAAATAATGCCAGATACCAGCATTTAGTTAGCTATAATTTATATGAAAGCCACTGGACCATGGTCTTAAGAGGATGAAACAAGTTAAGGAAAGCACATTGCCATCTGGGATCACCAGTTTATGAAAAGTGAGAGTATTTCAAAAGTAAGTGTGTAAATACTATTTTAAACATTAACTCTAGTAGGGTCAGGTTTATTTAGAAAAAGAGCCAAATAAGGACATGTATAATCTGGGTAGAAGATGTGGGAATCTGGTCATAGGAGGTAGCAGGACATATCTAAATCTTGAAAGGATTAAACTTTATGAAGTAGAATTAGGAAGGAGGAGTGGAGAGGACAATTTAGAAATGTGAAAGGTGTAAGGAAAGGTGTACGGGGGTATATGTGTGTGTGTGTGTGTGTGTGTGTGTGTGTGTGTGTGTGTGCATGTGTGTGTGTGTGTGTATGTGTGTGTGTGTTTGCCAGCATGCATGCATGTTGGGGAGAAGGGGGAGAACAGTGAAGGGAGATAAAAGTGGGAGGAGAGAAGGAGGGGAAGAGAGGGAGGGGGAGAGAGACAGAAAGAAAGGGGAAAGGGAAGAGGGAGGAGAGAGAAAAGGAATGTTCTAGATTGTCTATAACACAGGCACATATAAGAACAAAGCAGACCCAAACACAGGCAAAAAGGGCTCCCCCATGTGAAGCAGAAAGCTCTGCACTCATGTTTCCTACTGGGCAGGACCAAGCAGCATGAAGACGACATGAGCACTGCCGATAAAGATGCGTTCTCAGGAAGAGGAGGAGTGATGGGAAAGCAGAGACAAGACTAGGATGCGAGACCGAAGACCAACCACGCTTAAGGGATGAGAAGAGCAAAAAGCAAAGAACCTTTGTGAAATTTAGGAACAGGGCAGAACAACAAGTGAAAACAGGATAGTGGCCAAAGGGGTATGGGGGCTGCAGGATGAGGCATGTGCAATGGCGCCAATTGTGGTGGGACACTGATTCCAAGAGGTGCCAACGCGCCCAAGGGAGTAGAAGCACGGCAGCAAGAGAAAGAAGGTGAGTGCACACCACTCATCTGCAGACATTGCGGTTGTTTAGTAGATGTGAATAGCAAGACAGTTCATTGCTAGAAGACCTAAAGAGATACTTTATTGGTGTAATACTATTTTTTTAATTAGGCAGAAGCCTGGTTTGAAATGAAGCCACATTTTAACTTTCTATATTTTATTGAAATTAGGTTTTAATGGAAATGATATGGATCTCTGGGCTTTCAGAACTGTTGGTTTTATTAGAGTTACTTGAGAGTAAGTATAAATTCAGTCTGACAGCGAATATTTCCCAGGAATGTTATCTCTGTATATTATAGCAGTGGTTGTTATTTACTGTGGTTTAAGAGAAGAAAGGTTCTATACATTATTATAATCCCAAATTTATGTTGCTCCAGACACTAACCACCCTACTGTTAAAACAAAGAGATCTCTGAGCTATAGTAAACTTCAGAGATACTAATACTCCTTCTTCTCTGCCAGTAACCAACCCAAGCCCAAGGTCAGTAGCCCACAGATATCTGCCTAAGAGGTTTAGTCTTCTCCTGCCACACAGACATAAATGTCTTAGAAGATGCCTCCAAATCCCAGAACACAGCTCATCAAGATGCCATGCCTTCTCCCCATCCTACTGACCTTCTTCTCAGTGTCAAAGCCTTACGCAGGAAGAGGGCCAAATCTCAGGATCCTGACGTTCCCAAACTGGCTTTTCTAGCTCTTGATTTTAAAAGCAACAACTTTAAGATTTTCTTTTGTTTTGTTTTGATTTGGTTTGGTTTGGTTTTTTGTTTTGTTTTGTTTTTATAATCAGTTCTCTGTCAATGTGTCTCCATCATACAAAGGTGAATTTCAAGCTACATTAAACTGATACTGGTGTTAAAAAACTGATTGCGGAAAGTTTTAGTTTATAGATCCAATCATCATCTTGCCACTTAAGCAAACAGAACAGTGGAATCCAAAGAGGAAAGGGGGCAGAAGGAGAAAAGAGGAGGAGGCAGCCAGTCCCACCTGCATCTCACATCACAACGTGTCTTTTCAAATTCATTATTGATAGGCTATGCCCACAGTTCTACTTGTCTATCTCCCTCTGCCCAAAGGCTTCAGCCAGCTTTATTTAAATTCACCTAGCAAGGTTTTTCTACCTATATTAGTCAATTAGGAAAAACCTTTCTCAATGAAATTTCTTAATATTTTCATTAATTATAGTAATGAAAATTTTTTCATTACTTGCTTTTTTCCAAGCAATTATTTGAAAATAATTTTCACCAAAAAAGCAAGTTTAAATAAGTAATATCTGAATGTTGAAAACATCTGAATATGGTTTTAGACAAGGAGTAATTAATACATAATGTATTTCCACGATGAGAAAGGATCCTGAGAGTAAATGTTGTCTGGGATCATTCTGATGGACTCATTCTCTTGAAAGACAGATTCTCTATCCACCATTTTATTTACCAGTATTTCAGTTTTGGGGAAATGGTTGGTATTTTGCACTCAAAGATGTAATTGTACTTAGATGTTAAGTCAGAGAACTGAAAACCCAGAGGCCAAAGGTAGCATTGTCCTGACAACTATTGCACACCCAAGTATAATGGAACCACCTAATAGTGCCCGACTGAAGTACTCTTTACGTTACATTAGATAAACAAAGACTACTGTGGTTTAAAAAACAGATGAACAATTAACGCACTTAGTCTGAAACCATAGTTTTGACTTAGATTTAAAATATCTTGATTTAAAGACTAATTTTTTAAGTTAGCTGGAAGGCACAGTCCCTTTTAAGTAGTCAAATCAGAGAAACAGAATCTTTAAGAAGCTGTCCTAGTTTGGAACTCAGTTGCTAGGATAAGCCCTATAATCAAAAGCAACTTAAGGAAGAAGAGGTTATAGTTCATCATGGCAAAGTCCTGCTCAAAGCAGGAACCTGGAGGCAGGAACTGTAGCAGAGATCACAGAAGAGCACTGCTTCCCAGCTTGCTCCCCATGGCTTGCTGAGCTACTGTTCTTACCCAGCTCACACAAATCTACCCAGGAGTAGTACCTCCCACAGTGGGCAGGCTCCCCAACACAAATACATAATCAGGAAAATGCCCCAAATACCTGCTCACAGGCCAATCTGATGGGTGCCACAGGCCAATCTGATGGGTATGGTTTTTTTCAGTTGAGGTTCTCTCTTCCCAGGTAAGTCTAATTTGTATCAAGTTGACAAGAAAACTAACAAGCACAGATGATATATGTGAAGTAAATCTGTATATGAAAGCATTTATACCAATCTGTATGACTCTAAAGTATATATGACTCTCTAAAGTATTTTAAATTGCTGTATAACTTCATTTTATAAATATACCATAATTAATTTAAGCAATTCCCAATTGTTGGAAATTTAGTGATCCTTTTCCAGGTTTCATTTTTGTAAACAATATCATGGATGAATATCTGTGTGGCAGTAAGTACTTCTTGGTAAGTTCTTTTGATTCTCATTAATATTTTATGCCCATACATACCTGAAATTAAAGAAATGTGGATTACACTAGAATCCTAATCATAGAATTTACATAACACAAACAAATATGTAAAATTTTGAATGGTTGTCCAGTTCAACTGAATGTCATTTTGACTCCAGTTAATTGCCCTTTTACTAAACAACATGTTCTTTGAAGACATAGAATCCAAAATGTCAGCTTTAATCTTCTAATTTGACATCATAGATTTGATTGGAATCTCTTCTGCATGACTCAACCATTATAATTTGGAGCTTTATTAAGAGTGAAAATGTGCCAAAAGAAAGAAAGAAAGAAAGAAAGAAAGAAAGAAAGAAAGAAAGAAAGAAAGAAAGAAAGAAAGAAAGAAAGAAAGAAAGAAAGAAAGAGGGAGGGAGGGAGGGAGGGAGGGAGGGAGGGAGGGAGGAAGGAAGGAAGGAAGGAAGGAAGGAAGGAAGGAAGGAAGGAAGGAAGGAAGGAAGGAAGGAAGGAAAAGAAAAGAATATCTCTGATTCTAATTCTTCTTCATCCTAGCCATTTATGGATCTGTAAAGGAAATTAATATGGGAATTCTGGTAATCCTGTGGGCCCATGCTTCCCATTAATCATGCTGCATAACCAAGGGTCCCTCATATTCTCTGGAGCTACCTGGGAAACTCTTTTAATAATGGATTTGTGACAAGTATGACGAAGTTAAGAGTCCGTGGATCATGAACACTCTAATTAAGCATGGTTAGAAGAGTAAGGCTTGATAGTTTTACACACAGAGAGAAATAAATGCCTTCAAGCTCATAGTCCCAATTCAGATGTGACATTTTTCTGACAACAACAGGTCTCAGCTATGCAGACTGCTGGCTAACAATCAGCACATTTTCTATAGATGCCACCAATCCAACAAACTTCTCTTCCCTAAGGTTTATCTAGACTATATAGGTAAGGTCCTGGACTTTTCAAAGTATGACCCCCGGGGTGGCAGCAACACTTGGGATTCAACCTGACTCAAGTATAGGACAGATCATGTGTGTTTAGTCACAAATATCTCCTGGCAATGAGGTAATAACTTTCCCATATATTTTCCATAACTGCTATTTATCTGGTAAACCCAGCAGAGGCCCAAAGCAAAATTCATCACTAAAACCTCCTGTCCTGAGCTCTGACAAACCTTTTCTCTTCTAAATCACTCATATTATGTTCTTTATAGACTGAAAGCTGACTGACATGGGAATCCACCACTGAACCTGATAATTGGATCATGATAATTGTACATAGATCTGAGAAACTCGGGTGGAGGTGAGGGAATTCCACAGCACAGACTTGTGCCTTATATCACATGTATCCTTCGTGTCTCAGTCTCTCGTTTCACATCTTGTTTATTTCCTTCTCTTCCATTTATCAACTTGGTTTTATCTAATTCTATTTTTTTTCTCCATTCTATGATCTTCTCTCTTTCCCTTGAGTAAGACTGTCTCCAGCTCTCCTTGATTTGTCTCATACACTTTCCTGTGGGCAACATTTGCATTTCTATTTTAGTAGAAAATTCATAGGAAACAAGGACCTCTTTATCAAGCCCAATATAACAAAGTCACATTTTACATATGACGTAATCAGATATGATGTTAGAATTAATACTACATATAACAAATGATGATGTGTGCACAATTTTTAGTAATCCTTTTTTTAAGTCATTGAAACCAGTGTCCTCTAGTGGCCAGTAGCAGAATTTGTGACAGATATTAAAGCTGTCTGTAGTAGACACCTAGACACAAAGTACATTCCTAGCTCTTCAGTAGTTCAAATTTTCCTGTATTATTTGAGAGATTCTATAATGTTGGATCAGAATGTTATTTGATAAGAATCATAGCTATTTGATTAGAATCTATAAAAAGAACTGTAAGTTCATGAGCATAACTATATAGATTTCCTAGATGTCAGAAATTTTCTTTTTTATGCTTACCATGCAACAAAACCTTTATTAACCTTTTTAACAGAGGTTCAGCTATTATTGAAACTTGTAATTTCTAAACTTAAATTGGGGCAAATGGCTAGAGTGCAGAGTAATGCCATCACTGCCCACTGGAAATGCAGACTGAATAATTAATAGCCACCTCTCAGACCGAGGACCAGGTGCAGGGTCAATTCTTTCTGGATGTTGTAATCAGAGAGGCTGTGGCCATCTTCCAGCTGCTTGCCTGCAAAGATGGGCCTCTGCTGGTCAGAGGGGATGCCCTCTTTATCCTGGATCTTGGCCTTCACGTTCTCGATGGCATTACTGGGCTCCACCTCTAGAGTGATAGTCTTGCCGATCAGGGTTTTCAGAAAGATTTGTATTTTGTCCTGTTAACAAATGTGATAAAAGCACAAACCACCCAGCTCATCAAAACATTCTCATGGAAGGACCACTGAACAGGACAAAGCCTCTAGTCACTCAGAAATTCTTTACCCAAAAGAATAGTTTCAACAACTTCATAATGTATGAAAATAACAAATCATAAAACTATTACTAAAATCAGACTCCATAAGCATGATGAATTTGGCATGCTGATGTGAACATTTTAACCACTTAAAATTTCTTTACCAGTAATATTGATCATGAATTCTTCTTCCCTTTGATATTTCAGCTAGTTCACACACATTTGCCTCTCTACCCTTCTGAGATCACATGAAAACAGTAAAATAAATACATGATGGTGCATCTATAGAAGAGTTAAAATATGCAACATGTGGGAGCACATGCACAAAAGAAAGTGAAACTGACAAAATGTCTCACAGAACATGAGACCTAGTGGTCGCTATAGAGTTTCTAGAACTGCAAATTAAAACTATTTGAGTTCGTATTACCTTAGACATAATAGCAAAGGTCAACAAAGCAAGTGACGGCATATGCTGTGAGGTTGGGGGCGGGGGGCACTTATTTGCTGCTGGTGGGAGTGAAAACTAGTACAATAAATATGAAAATAAGTGTGGTTGTTCCTCAAGAAACTAGGAATAGAGCTCTCTCAAGATGTAGCTACACCACTCTAAAGCATATACCCAAGGACTCAATAACTACTACATAGACACTTGCTTATCCATGTTCATGGCTGTTCTACTCTTAATATTCAGAAATTGGAAATAGCCTAGAAGTCCATCATAAGTGAAAGAAGTGGGAAAATGTGACATATCTACACAATGTAATGTTACTCCACTGTTAAGAAAAATGAAATTATATTTTTGGTTGTGAACCCAGCCTTTAACAGCTGAGCTGCCTCTCCAGCCCAAAGCTTTTAATTCCAGCACTCAGGAGGCAGAGGCAGGTGAGTCTCTGGGTATTTAGACAAGCCTGGTCTAAAAAGCAAGTTCTAGGATAGCCAAAGCTGTTACCCAGAGAAATCCTGTCTTGGAAAAAAAAAAAGGAGGATGAAAAGGAAAAAAGGAAGAAAGGAAGGAAGGAAGGAAGAAAGGAAGAAAGGAAGAAAGGAAGAAGAAAGCAAGAAATTTGAAGGTAAATGGATGGAGCTAGGAAAAAATCATCCTGATTGATGTAACCTTAACCCCAAAAGAGAAAGATTTGTTTTCTTTTATATAGAGATGTTGTTTTTTAAGTGTTTGATTGAGATAGATAGATAGATAGATAGATAGATAGATAGATAGATAGATAGATAGACTAGTAAGGTACCAGGTAGGAGGAGAAGGCCTCCCAAGGAAGGGAAAATACAATATAGTCAATATAGTGTTATGAAGCGATAAAGCCAAAACCAGAATAGGTTTAAATGGGCAGATGTATGTGAGAAAAACTTAAATGATAAAATATGGGGAGGATAACTAAAACAAAACACCATATGAAATACCATATGAAAACCTACTACTGCAGAAGCTTCCTAAAATATATACATATGTGAAAGGAATCTAAATGGAGGCAATGCCCCAAGTAAACCTCTTGGTTTCTTTCTTTCTTTCTTTTTTTTTTTTTTTTGAGTTATTGGCCAATAGGATCCATGGAACCCATCAAACATCATAGGCTATTGCTGAAGCTATAAGTTACTCCCCACAACATGATGGTAAAGCCCTGCTGCTGATACAACACTTGCTTATGTCACCAAACACACAGAAACGTTGAGCTGGTCCCCAACTAGAAACTTCTGACTAGTGTGCATGGTCCTGGAAGGTTCTCTGCATGCTGCCAGAGGAGAAAGATAACCAATACCATTTACAAACCCTGTGACCTACAGCAGCGACTTACCTGGAAAATATAGTGCAGATAACAAATGTTATGGAAGGAACCAATCACTGTTTTGGGTTTTTGTTTTGTTTCGCTTTGCTTTGGTTTTGTGGTTTTGTTTGCTTGCTTGTTTGTTTTTGGACTTAAGGCCCATCCTGTGAGATGGAACTCATACTTGACTCTGCTAATGTAACCAATTACCTGAGGTTAGATAAGTTATGGGTCTATAAGAAAACTCAATACTATTATTACTCTGCTAAAGAAACATAACAACAAATGACTCCTTGTAGTAGGCAGGAATTGTCACAGAGACCTACAACTAGATAATATGTAGAGAGTGAGAAAGTTTGGAGCATGCAGTCCTAAATGGGATACCTTCATTAAACATTCCTTCAAGGTTCAGGGGTCTATGCAGAAGAGGAAGTGGAAAATAGTAAGAGTCAGAGGTTATGAATAACTCCAAGGACATAGTGTCTTACACACACAGTGGGACTGGTGTACATATAAACTCACCGAGACAACACACACAAGGCCTGTACAGGCTGAAGCCACATAAGGTCCCAACACTGAGACAGAAAAATGGTCACAGGTTCTTTAATCAAAAACTATTTTCAATTGATATGCATTGGCTAGAAACACAAAGAGAAAGTCACTTTTCTACAATGGAGTGTCACTGAGTAAATCAACCACAGTCTAGGGCATGGTTCATACCCAGCTGTAGTTGACCAAAACAAAACAAACTCCATGTGTATTTGGAGGGAGGGAGCATTTTTGTTTTATTTTATTTAGGCATTTGGGGGGGTGGCAATAAGGCTTTTTGTTTGCTTGTTTTGATTTGTGTGTGTGTGTGTGTGTGTGTTAAAAACAAAGAACATAAAGTTGGATGGGTAGGGAGATAAGAATAATCTGGGAGGAGTTGAGAGAGGAGAAAATGTGATTAAAATATGAACAAAATGTTATTTTAAAAGTCTTTCCCTCTTCAACATTGCAATTCTTCTTTCTGTTCACGTGCAGAAATGTAAAAGAAGAACTAATAAGGAAGAAGGAGGGGGGGGGCAATGGGAAAGAAGAAAATACCAGATGGTAGTTAAAACTACTGAAATGAGTGAGTGTGTATGAACACGTCAGAGAAATTTATTAATTTATACAATTAAAAGTACAGTATTTATAATCTATGAATTAACAAGTACCTCTTTAAAATAATCTCAGCCTTTCAGTAGATACTCTTCTTGTAGCAGGCTGAACTGTATTCTCTTCCCCACATTAAAATGCATGTGTTGAAACTGAAACCCCACGGGCCTCAGAGTACAAAATGTCTTTGGAGACAGGGTCTCTAAAGAAGTAACTCAAGTAAAGTAAGATTATATTGGTGAACCCTAATACAATATGAATGCTGTTTTATTAAACAGCAACAAGAGAGAGAGAGAGAGAGAGAGAGAGAGAGAGAGAGAGAGAGAGAGAGAGAGAGGTGATAACTCTGACAAAATCAGACAGAAGGATACATACATGTTCTGCAGAGTCTGATAGCACGACCAAGTTGAATAGTACACCACCACCCCCAGAAGAAAATTCTAATACTGTTCCACTGACTAGAACTGCTGGAGAGGGATGCTTATTATTTCCAAACTATGGACCACACCCCCACAGGTAGTGTACTGAAAAACGCAGAGATTCAGAAATACCCCTAAGTAGAATTAGAGAGAAATCAGAATGAGCTATTTTCACTATATCACAATGACAATTTTAAATTCATTAACTTTAATCATTGCATATTAATGTCAATGTAAAAGGTATCTTTGACATTAAATACAGAAGTTTAGAAACATTATTATTATTATAAAGTGATGTAAAGCCAAAAGGGAGTGCCAAAGTTTTCACAAGAGGAGAAAAAAAAAAGTTTATGCAGAGAAATGAAGAGCAATCAGACTTTTACAGTCTACCACACAGAAAACAAATGAGTATCTAGACAGCATTCTCAGGGAAATGATTTAGAATTTCCTATATGAAGACAAATCATCTCTTCCCCAGGAAGAAAAAGTAAGGATATCTGAAGATGTCACACATAATTTTTAAGGATAATCACTAAATGATACAGTTCAGCAAGAAGGAAGATGAATCCTAAAAGAGAAAATGACAGTGTGAAGCTTACTAATAATGTGCTAAATTGAAAGGAATATTGGGTGAGTACTGAGTATGTAGAGCACAGAGTCCCCACCCTTGGCATTGGAGAAAAGATGTTCTCGGGCTTGGAAACAATTACCTAAGTTAGGAATATGGGCTCCAGGAGGAAGAAGGTCCTTCATAAGCATGCTCTCTCTTTTTAGGATGCTTCAGAGGGAGAAACTCTTCGGGCTTGGCCACAACAGTATAAACATGAAAAGCTGTTATTTAGATGATGTGACACTGCCTGTTTTCCAACACAAGGTTCTTAATGGGATCTGAACCATCGTAGGATGATAGTTTCAAACATAGTCCTGCCTTTTCCCACCAGCCCAGTAAGGTAAAAGGCTAGTCCACTGCCCAGCAATCTAGAAGAAAACTTCAGTGTATCCTCAGTACTTTCCAACATTCCTAAGGTGACTGATATCAGCATGCAAATACACAGGAACTAAAGCCAAGCAATAATAACCCATAAGAGAAAAAGTCAATTGGTGTTAAGGAATTTAATGGCCATTGAAAAGAAAATTAAGAATATAAGCATTAGGGTTGATTAAACCATTCAAGCAGATACAAAATTGAGAACGAACATTCAAACAGTAGAAATAAAAATTTAACTATCAAATGATTCAAAGTGAAAAAGTGATAAAGATAATTTGATGAACACAATAAAATACAAAAAGCATGTA